>NW_024097478.1:0-191637 GCF_016545835.1 Crotalus tigris | reverse complement strand
TTCTCTTCCCTCGCGGGGTGTAGACGGTCGACTTCCTCGTCCGGATCCTCCTCGGAGTTTCGTCGGACGTCTTCCTGGTGCACGGATGCACCCTCTGCACTGTTTCTGATCGGCCGCATGTTTTTGACGGCGCCGCCTGCTGCTTCTTCTGCGGTGACTTCCCTTAAGGCGTCTTGGAAGGATAATTCTTCCTTTGCGAAAAGTCTCTGTTGTAGCTCGCGAGGCCTTAACCCGCACACGAATCGGTCCCTCAGTCGTTCCTCGAGGTCCTTGAACTCGCAGGGCTTGGCGGCCTTCCGTAACGCGGCGATGTATTCCTTGGCTGACTCACCGGACCGTTGATCTCTTTGTTCGAAGGTGTGGCGCCATGAGATAACGGACACCTTGGGATGGAAATGCTCCTTCAGCAGCTTCTTCAGGTCTGCGTAGCTTACAGACTCTACTGGGACAGGTGCTGCAAGGTTTTCTGCAATTTCGAAGGCGTCTTGGCCGCAAACGCAAAGCAGGGTGGCCGCCTTCAAGCTATCTTCCCTCAATTGGTTTGCCTTGAAGTAGTTCTCCATTCTGGATACGTAGGACTCCCACCGCTCTGGATGTGAGACGTCGAATTCCGAAAGCCTTCCGATTTTCGCCATCTTCGGATCTTCAGGAGACGGGTCTATCAGCCAGCTTACCCCCGAATGCGCACCGGATTGGCGGGCAGCTGCCGAGTCGACGCCGTTCCTCTTTCGCCGCTCAGGACTCCTTGGGTAAGCTTACACTTCTTCCTTTCCAGGTAGTGCAAGGCATCCCATCCTCGTCGCCAGGGTTGAGTCCGTGGCGGGACAACAGACACGAGAAGCAGCTGGAGTTCTCAGTTTCATTTATTCAGCGTTCAGCTTACAGGAAGATGGCTTCAGCCTCGCCCAAACGCCTCGCAGCCTCTTATATAGGCAACTCCCGGGTAAATGGGTTACTTGTCCCGCGCCAGCACCCGCGCATGCGCACGGCGCTGGCGACAGCCTGTCTGGTCCCGGGCAGCTTTGCACCTGCCCGGGACTGCCTGCAAACGCCCGAGCCGTTTGCAAGGCTCGGGACATAACACCGTCCTCCTTTTGGGAGGACAGTCCTCCTTTTGTGAGTTCTGTCCTTCCTCGAAAAGTGTCCTCCTAAATGTCCTCTTTTTCTATATTTGAAGACTAATCTGCAGGGCTCTTTTTCCCTCATAGAATGCTCAGAAGGCGTTCTGGGACCTTTTTTGATGTTTTTTTTTCAACTTTTGCATGAGCTGTGCTACTCCCCCTATTGGCTTTCAAAAGCCAATAGGAATTGCTGCTGAGCGCACCAAAACACCCAGGCGGCAAACTTTGCATGTGCAAGTTGCAGGAACTTTGCACCCATCACTGCTACCCAACTACACCATCTCCTACTTAGTTCCGAAGATAGCTGGAGGAGACTGGAGCGGTAAGTTTCTCTTGATCTTCCCTGTTCGGTTCTACACAGGGATGTGCAGGGTGGGCGGTGGTGCTGGGGGGGTGGCTGGGGGGCGGCTGCAGGGATGGAGCCAGCACGGCTGGTGCTTTGCGAGCCGTGGGGCTGGCTCTCCACAGCAGAGCAGCAGTGCTGGCAGTTGACCTTCCATGGGCCACGCCAGCTGGTGGTCTACGCAGTGCTATCCTGCGCTGCCACCACCTCGCCCTGCGCACCTATGTGGCCATCCTGGAGCGCCTGGCTCACAACATCTGCCTCCGCCGCCCACCCCCACGCAGTCCAGCCGTGTAGATTTTTGGACAAGTGAGAAATCGAGATTGAATGTTGATACTCTAGCTGCAGCACTTGCCATAAAATTCAATATGAAGGATATTTCTTGTTCAGATATTTCCAATATATTGTTAGAAGATGATACATTGACAAAAATATTCATTCAATGGAAAAGTACTCATTTAAATAATTAATAGGCATGTAAGCATAATTACAATATAAAATGTTATTGTTACAAATGTTTTTATTATTCATTTATCATATTATAGTGTATTCTGTATTATTGTTGCAATAAATACAATGTTTCTTTTATTTACGATATTTTTTCTTCAATTTATTCGTGTCCTCCTTTTCGTTGTAAAAAAGTTGGTCACCTTAATTATAGAGTTTGTGGAATGTAAATACTTCCCATTTCTTCTCAACTTTTCTTTGATGATACAAAAAAAGCAATTTGAAAATAAAAGGACTTAAAATGTTTGGCCTCAGCAGGAAATATCCATAATCAAAGTTTTTTTTTTCTTTTCAGTCATTTCTGTCCAGGATATAGAATTATCCTACCTCCAACATTTTGAAGGCCTGCCTTCATCAACAATCAAAGCCACAGGTAGAAAATATATACAATTTGACTGCCAGAAAAAACATTAGAAATTGTATTCAAAAATATAAAGTTCTTCTTCCACACCAGCTGCCTTTCTTTTCTCTCGCTTTGCCTCTTTTTAACTTCACACTCCACCTTCTGTAAGGAAAGGCAAAAGGCTCGCTCACCCTCTCATGAAAGCTGGCCTCCATGTTTATGTGTCTCCCAGTGCCACCATCGGCTTCCACACCACATGGTCCAACCCAGCCAATCAAGCCACGCTCTGGCTGTGGTGCTCCAGCATCTCATGGCTCCTCCTAGAGGAGGCAGACAGCGTCAGAGGGGACCCTGCTCACACCGTATCGCCAGTGGGGCATTTTCAAAAGCAAACAATGATAGGAAAGGTAACAATAGGAAAAGAATACAACTCTGAAAAATCCGTCAAAAAAAGGTCCCAGAACTCCATTCCAGTGCATTCTATGACAAAAAAGGCCCTGCCAACCCCCAATATGTGGACTGGTACTAGGCCATACAAGGCAAGCATGCAAAATTCCATTTACGCAAGCAGTGGGACCAAATGCAAAGCCATCCCCTCTCCCCCCCCCCCCATTGCTGCTGCTGCTGGCAGTCCACAGACTTAGACAAGTTAGGGACTGTTGCTTTACAGAACTTTCTGAGCAGTGTACAACATCAGCCTATTCAGTGCTGGGATTCAAATATTGAACAACCAGTTCTCTGTCTGGATGCCACTTCCAGAAGTCTATTCAGGGCCTGGGCAACAAAAAATTAACTACCGGTTCTACTGAAGTGGTATGAACTGGCTGAATCCCACCACTGAGCCTATGGCCCCCAACAATCTGGGTCCTCATTTTACTGATCTCAGAAGGATGGAAGGCTGAGTCAACTTTGAGCCGGTGAGGATTGAACTGCTGACACTGGAATGAAGAGTCAGCCTGCAATACTGCATTCTAATTACTGTGCCACTAGAGCTCATTGTTTATTTATAAAATTTATAAAATTTATTTATAAAATGTATTGGCCACCCATCTTACCATAGGGTAATTCTAGACAGCTTACAGTTACACAAAATCTAAAACCAACCTCACATCAGGAGGCAAGATGTTCCAGAGGGCAGGAGCAGCAGCAGAGAAGTCCCCCCTCTTGGACCCCTCCAGCCAGAATTCTCAGGCTGACAGGACCCACAGCTTGCCTCCTCTGCCAGCATGAGTGAGATGGGCCAATCCCAGTGGGGTGAGACAGTTCCTCAAGTAACCTGGACCCGTGCCATGAAGGGCTTTAAAGCTGATCACCAACACCTTGAATTGCACCCAGAAGCAGACTGGTAACCGGTAACCAGCCCAGCTCACAGAAATGTGCTGTCACAGGGGCCATTCTTGGGGCCTTCAAAACTACCCACACCACTGCACTCTACACCAGCTGTAGTTTCCAAATGCTCTTCAAGGGTAGCCCATGTGCATTACGGTAGTCCACTCATGGAAGTCTGAGCACAGGGAATCCTTTGTTCTTTAATAATAATGATAATGATAATGATAATCAGTGCTTTTTTTGTAAAAACAAAAGGTGCCGGAACTCACATGTCATACAACCCACCTTACTTACCCTACAAGGTTCCATCCAAAAAAGGTGCCGGAACTCCGTTCTGGGCGTTCTATGACAAAAAAAGCTCTGATGATGATGATGATGATGATGATGATGATGATAATAATAATAAAGTTGGAAGGGATCTTGGAAGTCATCTAGCCCAACCCCCTGCTCAGGCAGGAAACCCTATACCATTTTGGACAAATGGCTGTCCAGTCTTTTCTTAAAAACTTCCAGTGTTGGAGCATTCATCGCTTCTGGAGGCAGGTTGTTCCACTGGTTAATTGTTCTAACTGTCAGGAAGTTTCTCCTTTGTTCTAGGTTGCTTCTCTCCTTGATTAGTTTCCATCCGTTGCTTCTTGTCCTGCCTTCATGCTTCACATAGCAGAACTGACACTGAAAGTCCGGCATAGTTACTAAATGCTTTGCATAGTGACTGCATTGTTTGGCAATGAAGTTGTCAGTCCTAAATGTGATTATTATTTTTTTTAATTGAATTTTTTAAAATTTTACAAAAAACAAAACAACCCACCCCCAAACCTCCCCAACCCTCCCATTCCCTCCCCTGACCTTCCCAGAGCTGAACATAGGCTTAATTAAAATTTCTTCAAATAATCTTAAAAAAAAAAAGAAATATAAACCATGAATAAATCTAAATATTAAATACATTAATTAAACAAACTATAAGATAATTAACAATAATATATATATGAAAAAACATAAATACCAAAAAATAATACTTAAAAGAAAAAAGAATAAAGAAAAGACAAAAAAAGATAAAAGAAAATATAATAAAAATAAAAAATAAAAATAAAAAAGGGAAATAAAATCTATAAGATATTTTAAATATAAGTTATTGAAAAACTAAATAGTATTTTTTAATATCCAACTTATATTGTATAAAATCTATCCATTTTTTCCATACCGCAAAATATTTCTCCTGCGATTGATCCTTCAAAAAAGCCGAAATCTTTGCCATTTCTGCCAGGTAGGAAACTTTAAGAAACCACTCTTGCAAAGTAGGCAAAGATTCCTTCTTCCAACATTGCCCTACCAGCAGCCTTGCGGCTGTAATTAAATTTAACATCAATGTAGTCTCTTTAGTATCACAATCAGTAACAATACCTAACAAAAACAATTGTGGGGTAAATTTTACCCTCCTTCTAAAAATTCTTTGAATATTCCACCATATCTTAATCCAAAAGGCTTTTATATTTTTACACGACCACCAAATATGATAGTAAGTAGCATCCAAACAACCACATCTCCAACATTTAGGCTGTAAGTCAGGATACATACGAGACAATTTTTGTGGATCAAGGTGCCATCTGTAAAACATTTTGTAAAAGTTCTCCCTTAAGTTCTGGGCTTCTGTAAATTTGACATTCCTCACCCAAATAATTTCCCAGGTATCTAGTAGAACTGGTTCACCAAAATTTTGTGCCCATTTAATCATACATTCTTTAATTAATTCTGCCTCTGAATCCAATTCTACTAGCACCCAATAAATTCTCTTAATCTGAGTTCGTCTTTGGTTTTTTACTTGTTTAAGAAAATTTTCATCTTCTCTAAGTAAACCCACATTACGATCTAACTTCCATCTATCCACTATTTGTCTATACTGAAACCATGAATATATAATATTTTCTTGTGCTAGATCTTCCAAAGATTTTAACTGCCAATTTTTACCATCCCATCTAAGTAATTGTGCGTAAGAAACACCATCCATCTTGACTCCTCTCCTTATCCCCTCTATCGCATGCCAAGATTTAGCCCATAATGGGATTTTAAAATCACTTCTATAATATTTCCTCCAAACCCGAAATAAAGAAATCCTTATAATATGAGATTTAAAAACCCTGTCAACTTTTTTATTAAAAATTAAATAGGCATGCCATCCAAAAAGTAAATCCCAACCCTCCAAGAGGAGTATTTCTACATTTGTTAAATTAACCCAATCACTAATTAATGTTAAAACCACCGCATCATAGTATAATTTCAAATTCGGTACCTTGAGTCCACCTCTCTCACGAATATCTTGTATTATTTTAAGCTTTACTCTTGGTTTTTTCCCCGCCCAAATAAATTTGTTGATACCTTTCTGCCATTCATTTAAATTAATCTCATTCTTTAAAATGGATATCATTTGAAATAAAAACAGGAACTTTGGCAGAACATTCATTTTGATCGCCGCAATTCTTCCCAAAAGAGATAATTGCAATTTCTCCCAATTTTTCAAGTCTTTTTGTATCCTGACCCACAACCTTTCATAATTATTTTTATACAATTTTGCATTAGAAACAGATAAAGTAACCCCCAGATATTTTACCTTATCAACAACCTCAAAATCTGTCAGCTTGACCAAAGTCTGCTTATCCAAATTGGTCATATTTTTAAGTAATATTTTAGTCTTGCTGTTATTAATTTTAAAACCCGAAACCCATCCATATTGGTATATCAATTGTAATAACTCTACTACCGAGTAAGTAGGTTGGGACAGGGTAACCACCAAGTCATCTGCAAAAGCTCTTAATTTATATTCTTTTTTATTACTTCTATTCCTTTTATTTCCTGTGATTCTCGAATTTTAATCAACAATATTTCCAAAGTTAAAACAAACAGCAGGGGTGACAATGGACATCCCTGTCTAGTCCCCTTTTCTATTGTAAAAACCTCTGATAAACCCCCATTGACAATGAGTTGTGCCGTTTGTTTTTGATAAATAACACCAAGAGCTTGTAAAATTTTTTCTCCAAAGTTCATTTTCTCAATTAATCTTAACATAAATTGCCAGTTCAATTGATCAAAAGCTTTTTCAGCATCAATAAATATCAATCCTGCGGGAACTTGATTATTTTTGTCTAAATATTCTAATAAATTAATAATTTGTCTGACATTATTCTTCATGTACCTTCCAGTTATAAAACCCGTTTGATCCTTATGTATAACCTGATGCAAAACCCTCATAAGCCTATTAGCTAAAATTTTTGCAAAAATCTTATAATCTACGTTTAAAAGAGATATAGGTCTATAATTCTTTGGTAAAGTAAGATCTTGATCTTCTTTTGGGATTAAAGATATAAAAGCTCTACCCCATGACGGGGGAATCTCTAAACCCTGTAGTATATTGTTAAAAAGCTCTCTTAAGGGTTGAATCATCTCTTGTACCAAAGTTTTATAATAAATAGATGTCAGACCGTCCATACCCGGTGCTTTACCCAATTTTAATTCTTTAATCACTATCTCAATTTCCTCACTAGTAATTAGACCATTAATTTCTTGTTTCTGATCTTATGTTAATTTAGGGAAGTTGGCTTCATTTAAATAATTATCTATATCTAAAACCTGTATTTTTGTACTCTTATATAATTTTTGATAATAATCTAAAAAAGATTTCTTAATCAAATCCTTATGGTATACCAATTTACCATTATAATTTATTTTATCTATAATTCTCTGTCTCTGTTTCTTTCTTAATTGATAAGCCAACCATCTCCCTGGTTTATTAGCATTGCAAAATGTATTTTGTCTCATATACAGTAAGTTAGTTGCAGTTTGATCAGCCATCAACATATTAAATTGTGTTTTAAGCAGTTTTATAGATTCTTTAACCTTTTCATCTGTAGGATTTGAAATCAAATTTTTTTCTTTTAATTTAATCTCATCTTCCAATTCCTTACGTTTCTGAATCTGCTTTTGTCTATGAGCATTATTCATTTGTATCAAAATCTCACGCATGAAAGCTTTACCTGCATCCCATACCATTGACATTGAAGTTCCCTTATGCATATTTAAAACAAAGTAATCCTTTAAATGCTCCTTTAATTTTTGAACATTCTTTTCTTGTCTAAATAAATTTTCATTCAACCTCCACGATCTCCTCTCCTCTCTTTCATCAGCCAACTCCATCCAAACTGGACTATGATCCGTCAATGTCCTAGGGAAGATTTTAACATTCTTTACCCTACAATATAAATCGATTGTAATCAAAAAAAAGTCAATTCTTGAGAAGGATTGATGTCTATCTGAAAAGAAAGTGAAGTCTCTCTCCTCCTGATTGCGTTCACGCCAGTAGTCTCGTAGCTCCCAGTCCTCTTTCAAATCAAAAAAAGCTTTAGGTAATTTAGCCTGTTTAAAAGAGATAGAAGATCCTTTTTTGTCTCTTTGTGTATCTATCACACCATTCTAGTCACCCATTAATATTACAGATCTATAATCCAACAAAGTTAATTTCTGATGTAACAATCTATAAAATTGTTCCTGTTGTTGGTTTGGTGCATATAGTCCCACTATAAGTATTTTCTTACCATATAGGCCAACTTCAATCATAACATATCTCCCTTGAAGATCAGATTCTACCAAACAGGCTGATAAGTTTTGCTTAACATAAATAACTACGCCCCCCTTTTTTCCCAGGAGCTGAAGATACAAAGTGAGATCCCAAACGAGCATTGACTAAATATTTTTGATCTTTAGCTATAATATGTGTTTCCTGCAAACAGATAATATCATTATTATGTTGCTTTAAATAATGAAAGATTTTCTTTCTCTTCTGAGGGGAATTAAGGCCGTTAGCATTCCAAGTCAGGAGCTTTACCATCTCCCTTAACCAGAAGCCTGGAGAAGACTGCTTGAAGATCTGCCATTGAAGAATGTGCTGCAGAACTCTTGGGTCTTGCTCCTCCCACCGGCAACGAAGCACTTTCTTGAAGAGATTCTTTAACTTCTTTCCTCTGTTGTTCCTTTTCCTTACGTCTATGCGCTGCAAGGGTCATTCTTTGCTCTTTAATCTCTGCTTGTCGCGACCACTCCACCGGTGATTCTCCAACCACCATCACACCTAATCCTTCAGACTGCTGTTCCGCCTCTTTACCATCCAGAACTTTCTGCTTCATAGATGATGATGAGCCTGCTCCCAGGACCGAACTATAAAACTCCTTTGCTTTAGTAGCTGTATTAAGTCTATAGCATGTCCCCACATGGCTCAGAACAATACCCATCGGAATCTCCCATCTGAATGGCATCATTCTTTTTTTAAGTTCATAGGCTAAGAAAGCAAAATCTTTTCTCTTTCTTAGAATTTTAGATGGGATCTCCTTTAAAATAATGACATCTTGAGCAGCAATCTGAAATCTCTTATTATAAAAGGCTTGTATAATTTCATTGCGCAGAGATCTCTTCCCAAAATAAATCACCACATCTCTTGGTAAATTTCTCTGTTTTGCAATCCAAGAATTAACTCTGAAAATTTTTTCAACTTCTCTGCGTATTTCCTCTTTCTCTCTATTCAAAACAACAGCAAAGTCATTTACCACAATCTCTCTCGGGTCTTGCTGCATATCTTCTTTGAGACCCCTGATTCTTAAGGCGTATTCCATCTCTCTGAACTGAGACATAACAATGTCATCCTGTGAGATTTCCATCTTTTTTTCCATGCCTTCAAACTTATCTTCCAAGATGTCAACCTTGTCTGCAACCTCTTCAACTCTAGAGTCAAGCTTCTCAACCACAGAAGCAAGTCCTGATAGAGCCATAACTATATCTTGCCTCAAAATAGTATTATTCTGCTCTAACAGGTTCTTCACTTCCCCTCTGATTTCAGTTTTATTCTGGTCTAGGAGCTCCTTCATTTCCCCTCTGATTTGAATTACTGCATTTCCCACAATATCTTTCATATCTTGTACAGATATTGCTGGTAAAGGAGGAGAAGGTGGTGGTGTAGCTTTAAGTTGTTGTACCGGTAAAATCGCAGGAGAAGAAGCCACCTTAGAAACTGTAGAAGCTGCTTGCCTTTTTGAAGCCATTTTAAAAGATTTCTTATTTCCTCTTTATATAAAAAAAAAGAATCCTCAAAAAATAAAAAAAAACCAAGGAGAGTTTAAAAAATATTTCAAAAACCCAAAGCCACCTTCAGAAAAAAAAAAGAAAAATTTAAAAAGTTTAAGAAGAAAAAGCTATAAAGTCCATAACGTTCCGTTTAACTCACTTTCTTTTTCCCCGGGGGAAAAAAAAACTTTCAAATCGCCATTTTACTTTCACTCTCCACACTAACAAAAAAAAACAAATAAAAAAATCAACCTAAACTATAAAAGCAAATAAAATTCAATAGATCCAGTCCTTTATCCAGCTCTGTCCGCTTTTTTTTAAAAAAAATCACTCACCAGGTCCCTTTAAGCGCAGAGATGGTAGCGGCGTTTCACTTTGTTCCCGAAGGAAACAAAGACAGCTGGGAGGCAGAGGCAACCCGAACTCCGAGGGAGCTCTCTTTCTACCCCCCAGAAAAAAAACCCTGGGGGGTTTGAGATGCTCTACCTCTATTCGGGCGATTCTCTCCCCCCTCCCTTCGCCCGGGAGGGGGGTTTCGAGCCACGGGCAGCTGGTGACTGCTGTATTCCGCGGTTCTCACGCTGTCCCAGGAGGACGGCTACAATGTAGCCGCCATCATCGACGCTAACCACTGGAAGCTCTCCCTAAATGTGATTATTAAGTGAGGACTACTTATACTACTATTCAGCCTTTCTAGATAGTTTCATTTTTGTATTTTTGGGAAAACTTTTTACAATAATGGACTTATTATTCTAAGTCAGCAATTATTATTTATGTCATAGGTTGGTGTTCTAAGTTTTAAAAGTCTTAATGCATCACCCTATGACATACATAATAATAAATGCTGATTGAGAATAATAAGTCCATAGTCCATGTTTTCCAGAAAAATATATTTCTGCCCATCTTCAACTATAATAATTATTCAACATATCATGTACTCATTAAAAATCAGATTTAATTTTTCTACTCAATAAGGACCACTTATGTCTAAATGCTTTCAGTGCTGGAAAAATAATTAAATACTTACTGTAATTAATGTCCAACATTTGTCAGAATTGCAAGTATATTAGATAAGAGCTTCAGGTTGAGCCCTTAATGGTACATATTCAGTATTATTATGTTTCAATAAATGCTTGAACTTAACAAGTTAGCCCCAAATATGGTTGGAACTCAGGAAAATTAAACCAGCATCTTCATATGAAAGACACAATTTTTATAGCATTAATTCTTCCTCCACAGACTTAAAGATATCTTACTTTAGTATCCTCTGTCATTATGGATTTTGAAACTTTCTTATTATCAACTAAATGGATATTTTCCTGAAGGGAAAAGAAACTTAAAGAAAAAAACAAACTCTAACTACCTGATTAAGGATAATCAGTGGCCACAGAATGTTATCTCTGTCTCCAACTTGAAGAAGATTAGAATGGAATGCCATATAAAATAATTCCAAGGACAGATGGATGGTATCTTTAGCAAAAGTACCTCTATAATATTTTATTGCATATTCCCAAAGATAAATATTTCTATTTATTATAAAATTTAAAACTAGAATATTACCTCACTACATAAGTAAGAAGGAGTTAAATTAAATTTACTTCTCTCTTGCTTAGTTTATAATTTTGTCCCAATATCTGGATGAATGGATATGCCATTAGACCAAATTCTGACTACGATGTCAATCAGCAGATATTAATTATCAAATAGCTGAGAATACAGATAAATGATTGAGACAAAACATCCTCAGCATATTAATTTGCCTTTCTGTGACATGTCAGATTTGCCCATAAGTTATATCCAATTTGCCAATAAAAGATTCTCATACTTTTCTACTTCTATGTACTTATGTCTAAAAAAACTGAATGAATAAGCTTATGCTTTTCTCTAAAAGGGTGCTGGAAGAATTAATAGCTAATAATGAAGAAAAAAACCAGTGTATAACTAGCATAATCATCATAATTAAAATATCTCCTGAGGCTACTTCAGTAAACTTCAGTTAACATATTTTAGTGAGTGAAAATGAAACAAAATGAAAAAAGGTATATTGCATTGTTCGAGCCCTGGTTTTACAGGTACTTGGAAGAAATACCAATTAAATCTCTATTTTTTTGAAGACATACAGATACATGCACACATATTTTGAGCCATAGTAGAATTATAATTGGGGAGTTGAGGAGGGAGACAAGAATGAATTTTGCTTTGAAGAACCATCTGTCAAAACATTTTCAGAGAAAGAATATTATCAACTTCTAATTCGCTTATAATTAAAAGCATAATTTATATGCTTCTCTTGTACATGAACGCCCATAATGAATGAGTCCACATATTGAATCAAAGCAGGAAATTCTCTCTGGAATATATTTACATGTTTGACAAATAACTCAGCAGGGTACAAAATGCTATCTCGTGATTAATCATGTTGTACCCTTTGAAACAGTTTTGATTAGTCTTGCAAACTTTTTTTTCTATGAACCATGAATACAGAAATGAAATGTTCTTTTGATGAAAGCCTCGATATTTCAGAGTGTCCTGTACCATGCTAGTAAAGATGAGCTAGTATAAGTATTTAGCTTTTCAAAAGAGAAACCATTATCACTTTAGTGATCCCATTTTGATGAGTCCTGAAAGCTTTCATATTTACTGCAAACTATTAATATGTAAAATTAGATATGTTTATTCAGAGATTAAATTGCATTTAGCCTTGTCCCCCTTAGATGGCTGCTAAGCCCCATTTGGATGAAGGCCCAGAAAAAAGACAGATTCAAAAGCTGAATGCCTTGGAAACAAGATTGAGGTATTGGGGAACAAAGCCACCAATTTGATGATTGTCCACACCCTTCATGGCAAATACTGGAAAATATCATGAACATATTTCCAAATTCCAATTGAATCCACTAGCTCAAAAATATGGGACCCCTTCCTTTAAGTGATGGACCTGTTCTAGCTAAATATTTCATTGTCTATATACAATGAAATACAACTATACACTTATAAATATCTTTCATTGTACCTTATGTCCTTGCCTAATTCCCCATTTAAAATTAATAGAATAGAATAGAATAGAATAGAATAGAATAGAATAGAATAGAATAGAATAGAATAGAATAGAGTTGGAAGGGACCTTGGAGGTTTTCTAGTCCAACCTCTTGCTCAAGCAGGAGAACTTATACCATCTCAGACCAAGTGACTGTCTAGCCTCTTCTTAAAAACCTCCAGTGATGGAGCGCCCATGATTTCTGGAGGCAAGCTGTTCCACTGGTTAATTGTCTTCATTGTCAGGAAGTCTCTCCTTAATTCCAGGTTGGTCAGTTTCCAACCATTGTTTCTTGTCCTGCCCTCTGGTGTTTTGAAGAATAATGTGACCCCTTCTTCTTTGTGGCAGCCTCTCAAATACTGGAATACTGCTATCATGTCTCCCCTATTTCTTCTTTTCTTTAGACTAGCCAAACCCAAGTCCTGCAGCCATTCTTCGTATATTTAAGTCTCCATGGCTTTGATCATCTTAGTTGCTCATCTTAAATGTCTCTCCTTTCCATCTACCATTTCAGAAAACAAGTCTATGCCTCCAACTGGCAACGTCTCTTCCAAGTTTCAATTGTCATTACCCTCTAAGTAGAAATGCTTGATTAGACTCCTTTTAATTCCAATTAAAAACATTTCTTCTCTTAGAAAGCCCAGTTAATATTCCCCATTACCATTCCACACACCAACCCATACATTAAGATCAGTTGGGAAGATCCTGCATATGATCTCTCCCAGTAGGTCTGGCTCACATCAGGCTTAGCCAGCTGGGTCCTTGGGTACATATGGATTTTGTGGGTCTTCGCTTCTTCCAAGGAAGCCATCCTTGAACCTTTCCTTTGACTTCTTGACCAATAACTGACAACTGCTCCACAGTCAACTTTTCTCTACATTTTTTTCTCCAGCCACTCCATACATTCTGTTTGTATAGACTTCTCCCCTCTCCTTTTTTTATCTTACCTCTCCTCTCACCTGTCCTATCCTACCCTATCCTCTCTTTCCAGTTTTAGGTCAATTTGGCAACATGTTCCTAGCAGCTGAGGAAGTGTGTGTCCAACATCTATATATCAAACTGAAGCAATGGGACCAGTGCTTTTTTTCTTAAAAAAAAAAAGGTGCTGGAACTCCGACAGGTCATACAACCCGCCTTGCCTACCCTACAAGGTTCCATCTAAAAAAGGTACCGGAACTCCGTTCTGGGCGTTCTATGATAAAAAAAGCCCTGAATGGGACTGCTTTCTCAACATCTTATCTCACCAGTTTTGGGTAGCATAATTGCTATTCAAGGCCAGAATGCATTGGCTTGTTCCCTTTTATTTCCTCCATTGGTTGGCTCATGTCAGTAGCACAGCAGTGAGACCAGGCCACTAAAAATCCACAGAAAACATGCCACTTAGCAAACTTTTTTTGATCCCCTCATTGTGTTGTGTTTAATAACAATTGAAGACCTGTTTTTATTATTCTTTTTATTCACTGCTCTCTGTTCCCTTGGAAGAAAGGAGTAGAAGGGAATCATTCTGCTAAATATTTTATTTCATTTTTAATCCATAATAGTTAAAATATAAAAATATCAGTGAAGACATAACAAACCAAATTTAAAAGTGAGAGTCAGCTATTTTGATATCTTCGTGCTGCATTCTTATAACTCAGGTATCATTGCCATAAATATTCTACCCTTTAAGATAGCTAAGAAAAAGTTATATGCTGTGCTTTTTTGGTATTTAAAAATGAATGAAAACTCTATTAATAATTGAATGCATGGTTACTTGGGATTCAATTATTAATGCTCAGTAATTTTCTCATACTTTTAAAAATATGTACATCAGTGTTAACACAATGGCCACTCTATACACACTGGGAATTGATCTTCTCTGTTAACCTGAACAGATCCTGGGTGGGAGGTCTTTGAGCATTTTATACCCTTGATAAAAAATTAATAATTTATTCATTGCTTTATAGTACCAGAATGCCACCTAGAGGTAATCTAACAAAGAAATTCTTATTCTGTATCAGGCAGAAGATTAAAATGATCACATTCTCAAGGTCCTGCATAAATTATGAAGGAGGAAAGAAAGGTTTAAGGTTTAGGACCATATTTATGATCTGCAATTCTCTCTTTGCAAAATAACCATTATTCAAGGATGTCTGAAGAATTAAATCCAATGCAAAGAAACTAAATTACTCTTCCAAGCAGAATGTAGCTGCCCAAATGTTATGCTTTTTGTTAAAATGCAGTTCTAGATTTAAAATAAATGCATAAATGAAATATATATGAAAGATACCATTTGCAAAAGATCTCTTTATAATATGCTATCTATACATGCTTAATTCCTTAATTCATCCCATAATCAAGGGTTATGAAAATATGTCAGAAATTTGTCTAGACCAAGTTCACATTCCTCATTCTGCTGTTGTTCCAATCTTGACCCCAAAGCAGGAAGCATCAGAAATATATTCATTTTGTTCATATTTTTTCTCCATAGATAATTAGAGAGAGGGGAGGTAGTAGTTGGATGTTAGTTGAATGTTAGTGCATATTAAACCAGTGTAATCTCACTTACAAAAATTATTCTGGGTAATTTAGAAGCAAAAAAATTAAAACCATATCACATTTTTTTTAAAAAAAAGTAGTCATAAATAACAAAAATATAATACAAAAACATAAAGAAATAAACAAAACAAAAGAACTCCAAGATAGAGAGGGGCAACCAACATTCAATCTCATCCAACCACTTTGTAGGCTCACCAAGGGATCTCCAGGATTGAGTGAAGAACTACAGTTTCAAGGCTTTTGGGAAAGCTAACAGATGGTGCTAACTCATCATTCAGGAAAAATGATATGCCAGGGGGTGGGGGCTACTGCAGAAAAGATACATCATCTGAGTCCTACCAGATGGAACTATTTTGATGTCAGCCATAGCAATAGCAATAGCACTTAGACTTATATACCAGTACCACTTCACAATGCTTTACAGCCCTCTCTAAGCAGTTTAAAGAGTCAGCATATTGCCCGCAACATTCTGGGCCCCCATTTTACCAATCTCGGAAGGATGGAAGGCTGAGTCAACCTTGAACTGGTCAGGATCAGCTGACAACAGAATTAGTCTGTAATGCTACATTCTAACCACTCTTACCACTTTATCTCTTCTTTGGACCTAACAAAAAAGATAGCAGTAACTGGGAATAGGTGGTCCTTCAAATAACCTGGTTACATGCCTCGTGGGACTCTAAAGATCAAAAACAACATCTTGAACCATACCCACAAGCAAAGCAGCAGCCAATGCAGCTCATGGAACAGAGGCTTTGCAGATTTAGAAATTTCTCTCCAGCCTCAGCAGGTATTTAATAACATAATACAACATCACTTTTGGGACATCTCATTGCTGCAAAGTCATCTCTGTTATCTAGTCCTTATTTGCCTTATAAATCTTTTGGACTCTTGACTCTCAAAACAATCTCTCAGTGCTTCCTTGCATTATTCCTGTATGGAGTCTATTGCTATCTTGGTTTTTGTCTTATGAACTTGTCCGCTGTATTGACCTCTGCATTTTATTGCTAGTTCAGCCATAAATCTGACACTGAAAAGTACAGTGCTTAAAAGTCCTGATCCTAAAGTATGTGTATATATTTCTAGTAAGCAGCAGAATTTATCATTCTTATTGTGAAATCTGACATTGCCTGATGTTTTATTCCTTGTTAGGAAATTTGAATTTGACCTTTGCTGTTTAGAAACTGTGTAGTCTCTTGGTCTAGCTGGATACTTCCTAAAGGCTTTCTATTCTGTAGCATTAGCATTCTAAAGTAGGACACAGCTTCGGGAACCAGCTGGCAGTCATCCAAGGTACATATTCTAGAACTTGCCTGTTCCATTAGCTGATTCCATGGTGACCAAGCCAAGCTCAGGGACTGCACAATGTTTGTGTGCTAGAGGTGGTGCCATTAATTCATGACCTTTCATTGTAAACAAGGGAATACAGAAGGCCTTTGTGTTTACAGCACATAAGCAATGGGTAGCATAATTAGCGGTCTTGGAAATAATTGTTTTGTGTTGAGAATAGTATAGCACAAGTAGAGAGATTACACAGTTATGTATTTTAGATCTATTTGCTTTTGTTTGGTTGACCTCTGTTGCAATAGGATGATTAATAATTAGCAACATATAGGAATGAATTAAATGTCAAAAATATAATTAAAAGACATGTATCTGTACAGTGTTGCATTTTAACAAATTTCTCTAACATTGTTATAATCTAATCAAAATGTAAAAAGAAAACACAATTATTAATACCGTACGTATACTGGTTCTGTGATATAGTACTTAATTTATTAGATTAAGTAGGTGTAGACCTTCCTGAAAGAACTATACATCTTTGCTGGTGACATAGAAGTTAACAGTTCATAAATTATTCCTTTCTCCTATGATGCCAACAATTATAAAACTCTGCAGGCTTTGATTTGGCAACCGTAACGGTTTCATTGCTGAATATAGTTTAGGGCTGGGATCATGAAAAATGTTGCTGCTACATACACACAACCACGTGATCAACCAAAGCAGGGTTTTACTGCTTGCATTCACAAAGGTGAATAATTCTCATTGCCTGCAACACATTATTTGTCTCTCTTATTTTAACTGTAAATAAATGGACTGTATGTGAGAGTTCTGGCAGTTAAACAATTATCACATAGTGGAAGTAGAAGACTTTCCACCCAAATTGAGTTCCTGAAAAATGAAGTGAGGGCTTCATTAGTAAACTGGTTACTAATAATTGCTTAATTAAGCACCGTTGACTGTGTATATCCTTGTAAAAGCTGAAACACACAGTTTATTGGAGGTGGGTCTTTGTAATATTTTGGGACAATTTGATTTGTTCTGAAACCAATGGGTTGAATGGGGATTCCGTTTCCTGTGCACCACCACCACCACCACCACCACCATACACAGACCATTATAATTTAATATGGAATCATCAAATTGGCCTGTGTGATGGATATGATTCATCATATATTTTTCTTACCTATACTTCTGTGATGGGTCTCAAAAATCCTCCTTGTGCTCGGTGTATGCAAATATTTTATGTGAGTTAACTGAGTTAAAATGAAATGATAACATACTGTAACAAATAACTAAAGCTTAAGACAGACAGATCTCTAAATTGGAGTTGATCCCCACTTTAGACTCACTTTATTTTTGCATTTTGAATCTAACTGGCTCTCCAAAAACTCTCAGATCTTACTACCTTGGAATTATGTGATCCATCTGCTGCTGGACATGACCTGGCTATCATACAATGTAAGCTTCAAAGCAATATGGCTGGAGATACATATTATACTCACTCCATTGAAAAACCAACCTGTCATTTCAGTAAAGATTAAAGTTACATTCAAATAAGGTCCCTCATGTCTGTGGGAACATAGATTTCTTTGGCAACTCTGCCTAGCAAGCTCCCAATTCTATCCATAGCTCTGTCCTTTAGAATAAAATACTTTATCTCCTAATGTGCAGCTATTTATTTGTTGATTAGATTTTTATTCTGCCTTTATTACTTTATAGGAAGGTGGTGAATTTTCATAGTGCTCTTTCCTCCTCTTATTTTTTGAACAACAGCCCTACTGTGAGAAAGGTTGAGCTGAGGGTGAGTGATTAGCCCAAGGTCACCCAGCTGGCTTTCATGTCCAAGGAAGCCTCCTGGTTTCTAGGTTAGCACCTTAACCACTACACCAAACTTTAATTAACAATAAAGACCCTTTAATGCCTTTAAAGCAGAATAATGCAAGGCTGTGAAGCATTTGTCCTTGAATGTTTGATGGAATCTCTTAGCTAACACATTTCAATACAACATGAGCTAGAACTTTCTGCTCCAAATTCAGAAATCTTATGCCTTTGAGCATGGTTTGCCTGGGCCACAATAATAGGAATTGTTGCAAGACATTCAATTGGCCTCTGTGTAGACAGGATCCAAAGCAGTGGTTCTCAACCTTTTTAATGCCGCGACCCCCAACCGGTTGTAAGTCAAGGACTACTCAACTGGTCGTAAGTTGAGGACTACTCAACTGGTGCAGCACCTTTTGCAGAATGGGACTTCTGGGGGGCTCAGCAGGGCAGAGACAGCCTGGACAATTCCTATTGGCTTTTGAAAGCCAATAGAATTAGACTCTATTCAAGAGAGTCTATTCTACTGGCTTTCAAAAGCCAATAGAATAAAAGGGAGTAGCACAGCTAAGGAAAAGGGGGGGGGAAATGGCAGACTGCGTTGTTTGGCGACCCCGGTGAAATGGTCGTTCTACCCCAAATGGGGTCCCGACCAACAGGTTGACAACCACTGATCCAAAGTAAAAAATAATTTTTAGTAATATCCAAAGGAACTTTATCACATTCTATAATAGTAGTAGTAGTTGTAGTTGTAGTAGTAGTAGTAGTAGTAGTAGTAGTAGTAGTAGTAGTAGTAGTAGTAGTAGAATTGGATGGGACCAACTGGATCTGGACAGACTTGAACACTGGGCACTATCTAACAAAATGAAATTCAATGGTGAAAAAAGTAAGGTTCTACATTTAGGCAAGAAAAACCAAATGTACATGTATAGTATGGGGGTACCTTGCTCAATAGTAGTAACTGTGAAAGGGACCTCGGAGTCCTAGTGGACAATCATTTAAATATGAGCCAGCACTGTGCTGCAGCTGCCAAAAAAAGCCAACACAGTGCTAGGCTATATTAACAGAATCAAGATCACGTGAAGTATTAATACCACTTTACAATGCCTTGGTAAGGCCACACTTGGAATACTGCATCCAGTTTTGGTCCCCATGATGTAAAAAAAATGTTGAGACATGAGAAAGAGTACAGAGAAGAGCAACAAAGATGATTAGGGGACTGGAGGCTAAAACATATAAGGAACAGTTGCTGGAATTGGGTATGTCTAGTTTAACAAAGAGAAGGATGAGGGGGGACGTGATAGCAGTGTTCCAATATCTCAGGGGCTGCCACAAAGAAGAGGGAGTCAAGCTATTTTCCAAAGTGCCCGAAGGCAGGACAAGAAGCAACGGGTGGAAACTAACCAAAGAGAGAAACAACCTAGAACTAAGGAGAAACTTCCTGACAATTAACCAGTGAAACAATTAACCAGTAGAACAACCTGCCTCCAGCAGCGGTGAATGCTCCAACACTGGAAGTTTTTAAGAAGAAACTGGACAGCCATTTTTCCAAAATGGTATAGGGTTTTCTGCCTGAGCAGAGGGTTGGACTAGATGGTCCCTTCCAACTTTATCATCATCATCATCATCATTATTATTAATCTTGGAGGTTTTCTAGTCCAACCCCCTGCTCAGGCAGGAAAGCCTATACCATTTCAGACAAATGGTTGTCCAGTCTCTTCTTAAAAACTTCCCATGTTGGAGCATTCACCCCTTATGGAGGCAGGTTTTTTCACTGATTAATTGTTCTAATTGTCAGGAAATTTCCCCTTATTTCTAGGCTGCTTCTCTCTTCGATTAGTTTCCATCCATTGCTTCTTCTCCTGCCTTCAGGACAAGATAAATAAAAATAGATATGTTCAAAAATGTGTCAGCAGTGAGATCAGTTGTATCTCGTACAACATATACCTCATTCAATGTATAGGAAACATTACCAGTCAGAGCTTAAAGTTGGGTAATAACAGGAAATGTTTCCTAATACTTTCAAAATACTTATGCTTAAGATTATAAATGACAAGATAGTAACTGAGTAACAGAATTTGTTCCGTAATATTAGTCTCGGAAGCCTGCTATTGTCGTAGGCTTACTTCCGCTATTAAAGACTTGTATATTTTATGCACCACCTTGCCTACCAGCATTTTAACATATTGTAAAAAGAGAAATACGAATCCAAACTATAGCCACATTTTTCCAGAGCTTATGGATTTTCATCAGTTTTATGCATCAAAGTTAAGATGTTCTTTCAAATACACTATAATACAGCAAATACTACAATAACACTTAAGAATTTAAGTCTAAGGTTTAATGAGCCAAGTTAACATGTTTTTAAAATGCACTTTTCTTGAATCCTTAAAAAAACGCTTTTTCTGTTTTTTTCTTTATATATTTTCTTCTGATTTTTTTTCATATTACTGCATTTCCTTATATTCACTCTCATGGTATACCTAGAACAAAAGGACAGAGTTGCAGTAGAAGATCCAGATGATATCCAAGCTACGAGCCAGATTTCATCTGCTACACTATAACTGCAAATAAGAATACTAAAAAGAAATACAGAATTTTGCTAAATTTCTCTCTCCGCTCCCTGAGAAATTCAGTGAAATGATCTGATCCTCATCTTTCCTTCCCTCAATTTCTCTGCTATACAGTGGAGAATTTTGACAGATTACTTGCATACAATTCAAGATCGTCTGAAAGGTGCTTTCCCAAAATGCAACTCGTCTTTGTTTTTTTCTTGAAGATGTTTTGCTTCTCATCCAAGAAGCTTCTTCAGTTCTGACTAAATGGTGGAGGATGGAAGAATTTAACATCTTCAAGGAAAAACAAATTCCAGTTGCCTTTTGAAAAAGCTCCTTTGGGACAATCGTGACCTCTACAGAATCTCTATAGACAGTTCAAGTCATTTATTTTTTGAAATAGATTTATTTTCACCAATTAATTATCTAAATTATTTCAGGAAATCTGGACTTGAATTGTTGTTTTCTAGTCTTTGTAAGATTTTAGCTCTCACCAGATGTTCTTGGGGGGGGGGGAAACAGTTACGGGAAATAAAACAGAAACATGCCTTCAGAGTCTATAGCAGCCAGGACACATTGTGCTGGACATAACTCATCTTTATATTCCTAACATTTTAATCACAGTTACTGTATGTCCTAATATAATATTTAAAGTAGTAATGAACATAATGTTTATATAAATAAATACCACTATTGCAAAATTAAGACACATAATAACATAAAAATAAAATAAAATATAGCTTTATCAATTATTTGTATGACAGTTTTCTCCTATAAATGCCTGCAATCTGAACAGGCAATGAACTTTTCATACATAGATATAAAAAAAAATCTTACAATTTATAACCACATCACTCTAGCATCTTTTTTCAAATATTTTTATTTAGTGGACAGGAAGTTGGTAGGAAATAACAACCATTGGCTTTTTTAAAAAATGTCAATGAACCCACATCCCTAGTTAGATTTCAATTTAAAATGGAAGAACAAATTTCAGAAGAGCAATGGGTCATCTATTGATGTTTACAGTAGGCTTCTTGTCAAGGTCACATCAACATGAGCTCAGAGGAGCCTACCTCTCCCTGCCATAGCAGAGTAAACAGTTTCTGGTAAGTAGGGTTACTTGTGCAAGGGAAGAACTACTCAGCTATGTTTTGCTTCAACTATCTGCTATCTTGTAATCTCCCTCAAGAAGAGCACAATTCCTGGGGACTTCATGTTCTGAGTAGCTTCCAGTTTTCAGCTGAGCCTTAGTGTAAATCTCTTTCACAGTATTCATTTATAATTTCATTATAAATATTCAGCAACCAACACATACAGACCAGTAAACTGATATCTAGTCTGCTTCAATTCTGCATGATCTTATGACTGAAAGTTGGTGAGGCCAATTCATTTATCATTTTGCCAATTAAATCATCTGATTTTTCTTGCATACATATTTCTGTTATATGCATTTTACATGCAACCTTAATAAACATATTTTACACTTTTTTCCATATGCTCTTACATATTCCAAGATTATCATTGATAGTTTTACAATTATATGTAAATAAAAAACACAGAATAAGCAACACAGCTGAAAGATTTTAAATAGTAATGAATGATGTTTAAATAAACAGTTGGAAAACTATGCAATTTAGATAAATAAAGTTGAATTTTATGTAACAGTCTAAAATAATTTAATTTTTTTTATATTTAGGTTCCTATATTTGCTCATCACTTTCACTGGTAACAATAATTGTTTCATGAAAACGTAGCCAAAGTTTACCTGATTGTTTATTCTTTATACTTTTGAGAGGCTTCTTTATTTTTCAGGCACATTCTGATTACTGTAGAGAGATAGATCCAGTGTTTTAAAAATATCAATTTTGTTTCTTCTTAACTTGATAGATGAGGAGGCCAATGGAGCAGAAGAATGAAGAACCACAGATAGGACTGTATTGAAATATTTTAAATGCTATCTCTAAATCTAGTGAATATTGCTTATTTTTAAGACCCATTCTCCAACCAAGATAGACACGTAAAATCATACACTTAGTTATTTGAAATCTTCAAGGCTTTGTCCCTCTGGAAGGACTGCTACCATTAGGTGATACATGTGCATATATATAAAACCTAATTCTGTCTTTCTAAACAATACAGTTGCAGGAACTTTCAATCTTGGAATTTTAGTTCCAACCCTTGATACCTACTTCTTCAAAAGGGCATTTCTACAACTTTGCAGATTGCCCTATGTAATGGAATCTGACTTCTTATTATGCTGGCAAATGATGTCAATTCAGTAATATTGTGTTTTATTTCTTCTTTCTGAAGATATATAAGGTCTAATTTTCAGATAAATCAACTCTTAACAAACAAACTATATATTTAAATATATAATAGGACATAGATATTTTTTTATCACACAGAAGTTCCACTGTAAACTTGAAAACATGGAAAAGTTCACCAAATGTTAGGAACAGGCTGAAAATGTCTGTATGTGGTTTAACGACTTTGCACATATGTTCATAAATTAAATAATATCTCTGAGCAGGATTGTGAAATAGTAACTGCTAATAAAAAGTTATTAGAGGTTCCTCTAAAACAACTCAAAATAAATTGTTGAACTGACAAACTGAAGCATGCCGGTGCAAATAAAATACAATAATTAGATATTAAAAAACATTTACAGGGGGAAAAAAGCTACCTTGACCAGCAACATATGATAGATGTTTTCTCATTAATCAGCTAATTACAAATCAGTGGAAACAGCCAGTTTAGAAAGAACACAAATTTAAAAAAATACTTTATTTGTTTATTTGCTTGTTAGTTTGTTGGGTTTGCCCAATTAAAAAACTCTCATAAATAAATATTCTCTCCACTTCTTCAAGTTATTAATAAAATATTTAATCCCAGTTTTATGAGGAACCATGATTAATATTCTATGATTTCTAAACCATCTATGTATCTACCAAATTGTCATATCTTCCAGCCCACATTTAACTAGTCATGGGATTCTTTTTTTAACCTCAAAATATATAATGTTGTCAGCATTTCCAATAGCTACTAAAGAAATTGGCTGATCAAAAAATGGCATAAAATTAATACAGCAAGACTTGTTCTTGACACAACATACTGATTTCTGGTCATTACTGTATTGCTTTTGTGGTAAATGTAAATCAATCTCCTTATGATCTACTATAAAATATTCCCAGAAATTTATATCAGATCAAGTAGTTTATAGTCCTTCTGCTAGGTAGGTAGCTAAGTGTATATATATATATATATATATATATATATATATATATATATATATATATATATATATATATAAAACATTTGCAAGTTCTTCAGTATTTTTCAAAGAGAATACATTAGATTTAACTCAAGCCATCAGCAAGTTCCTTTAATGCACTTGAATGAAATTAATCTACACCTGGAAATCTATATTTATTTGAGTTAAATAGGTAATCCCTGATTATGTTTCTACAATTTTCATATTCTAATCTGCTGAAACAGGTTTATCAGCAGGACTTTGGGAGAGATTCTTTGTCTAGAAACCTTACAATTCCTCTCCTGACTGTTTCCATTCAATTTCCTTGTTATTGACTGGTTGAGTGCTATTTCCTTTCTGTCTAATTTCTCCTTCCATTCCTATGGATTTTTGTTGTTCAAGATGCTTCTCACAAGTGAGCAAAGACCTAAATAAATAGAAGAGATGAAGGGGTGACAGCTGACCTGAAGATGCTAGAATCTTCTTACTTTTATTGTACCTACTTGAATTTTTGCTACTTGCAGATAGCTGTAATAAGCCAACAACCTTTCCCCTCCTCCTTCCCTTCATTGTAACCAGCTGTCTATGAAGATTCTCAGTCACCCAAGTCATGGTTATCCCAAAGATGCTCTTTCAAGAGGCAACTGGGCTTTTTGGTTTTTCCTTGAAGATGTTTTGCTTCTTGTCCAAGAAGCTTCTTTGCTTCTGTTTCAGATAAGCAGCTTCTCAGAATAAGCAAATATTGTGAAAGATAAGACAAAAACATTGTTGCCCATTTTGTCTTACTGGTATTGGCTTAGTGGGCAGGTTTGATGTCCAGAATGAAAATGAAAATATGGCAGAGGAAATACATTTTAAAATCCTTCAAAATAACAAAATAGAAATTATCTGTACCTACCTTTATTTTATTCCCTCCTTCCCTCTCTCCTCCCTCCCTCCCTCCCTCCATCCATCCATCCCTCCCTTTCTTCTTTCCTTTCTTCCTTCCTTCCTCCCTTTCTTCCTTCCTTCCTGGTCAACTTTCCAGACTGGTCAACAGATTTGGAATTTTCTAGAGGCCTCCCACAAAATTATAAGTCACCTCTACTTAGCTTAGTTTAGCAAAGTATTGTAGAAAATTAGGATTAGAAATGATCTTGTGTAACTATTGCCTAGGGCAGGAGTAAGAAAGATAATTTTATTATAGACATAGGACAGAATACAAATAAAACATATTAAAACAAAACAAGAAGAATGTTCCAATTGGTAGTAGGTTCATTGGTGGGCAGTCAACATCTGCTTAGTTTTAGAGTTAGCATAACAGAATTTGGCTACTAAAAATCATATTGATCCTATAACAACTGCAGATAAAAAAGTTCATAATTTTCTGCATGTTTGACCAGATAAGGAGTAGAACATTTGTAAATGCTTGTATTTCTCACAAAAAAAGAGAAGGCTTTTTATTTCAACAAATAAGTGATCCACCTCCTGTAGTAAAATGATTTCTGGAATGTCAAACTGAAAATGTTGAAAACAAATATCCTACCTTCAGGATTATTTTCCTTCTAAATAAATCAGTGAGCTGCAGCTATCCACCATTTTTTAATCTCCTAAAAGGGCTTCTGGGGCCTGTAAATAAGTCATTCATTTTTTATTGTGCCACCTTTGGACATATTATTAAAAATAATGTTTCTTTTAAGACAAATTCAACTCCTAGTAACCTTGTGGAAACATCTACATAGTTTTCCCAGCATTAGAAATTATTTGTACCTGCCTTTGTTTTATTCCCTCCTTCCCTCTCTTCTCCCTCCCTCCCTCCCTCCCTCCCTTTCTTCCTTCCTTTCTTCCTTCCTTCCTCCCTTTCTTCCTTCCTTCCTGGTCAACTTTCCAGACTGGTCAACAGATTTGGAATTTTCTAGAGGCCTCCCACAAAATTATAAGTCACCTCTACTTAGCTTAGTTTAGCAAAGTATTGTAGAAAATTAGGATTAGAAACGATCTTGTGTAACTACTGCCTAGGGCAGGAGTTCACTGTAGAACTATAGCATCCTAAACAGATGGTCATCCTGCCTTTGTTTGAAAATCTTCAAGTAAAGGAGAAACCACCATTTCCGAGGAATTTTATTCAATTGTTGAACTAGCCCGTCATTGGGATTTTGTTTTCTTTTATTTCTGATCAAAATCAACATCCTGCCCATTGTTTCTTGTCTCTTTTTTGGAACAACTATGAAAATTCTGCCTTGTCTTTTCAGTGACAGTTCCTCAGGTATCTGAAGAAATCTGAACATATTTTCCAGCAATTTTGCTTCTGCAGCCTAAAAATATCCTGCACCTTTATCCCTTCCTCATAAGTTTTTTTTTTTCCCTTTCAGTTCCCTTGCTATTTTGGTTGCTTTCATTTGGATATACTTAAACTTGTCAGTGTCTTTCCTAAAATGTGCTCAGAATTAAATACAATATTCTAGGAGCTGTCTGACCAACAAACAATTTAGAGAAAGAATTACCTCTCTTGTTCTTGATATTATACTTCTGTTGTTATAAACTAGGACTGCTGTTTTCTTTTGTTGTGTGACAACTGCATCATATTATTAATTAATGTACAGTTTATGATCTACCAGGATCATCAGACCTTTCTGATGTGTACTTCTGTCTTGGGTTCTCATTCCAATCCTATACTCATACTTCTGATTTTAATAACCCAAATTTGGATTTTACATTTGTCCCTGTTAAAATCCTCTTGGTGGTTTGTTTGTTTGTCAAGGTGCTGTCCTGTCATCTAACTGAACAATTTATTAATTGAAAGAATCTAAAAACATTAAACTTACAATAGACATGACTCTGATGAGTGTCAAAGGATATACACACAGCACACTTGTATCTATGAGCCCTGAGTTGCTTATTATTGACAATGCAACTAAATAATTATCACCGGTATATGAAAGGGGAAGAGGTAGAATTGTTCTCTAAAGCAAATTTAATCAAACTCTTACCACTAATTGGCAATATAGCAAGGACAATAGCATTGGCTGCCTTAACTGAACTATATATTTATTAAATTCACTGGAAAAATCTAGTCAATAATGAGCAAACATACAGTTGGGAAATAAGTACAGCTTGTCTTGAATTGTTTCCAGTTGCATGATCCATTGACCTGGGAAGAGTCTAAACTCTAGAATATAATCCTGAGGCTGACTATTCACAAAAACCCCTGCTTCAAAACCAGCACTACTCCTGCCTCCTTATGTCCTGCCAGGACCTTCTGGACATAAGCTTTCAGAAGAGCCACTATTCACAGAAACTATGTTATAAAAAAAATCCCCACAAAGAAGGAAATAAAAACCTGAGTAGAAGATTAACTATTTAAAATTTTGTAAGAAGACTGGCCCAAAACAGGATATTTTACTGTAACCAATTTTCCCACTCAATTATCAAATACAAAGGAGTTAGAAATCTTACTAAAGATCTTTAAAGACAGAAAGTTCTTATTAATATTTTCCATGGGCATCACCTGAGAAAGCAATAGCAGAAGAGAAGAATTGTTCTTGAAACTGGGAGATCTACAGTGGAATTCAACATGGATATAACATCATGGCACAAAATACGTTTTTGAACAGTCTAACATGGAGGCCTAGTAATGATTTATTTTTTAAAATAATACATAAAATATATAGTTGTTGGTTTTAGAGTTTTGAGGAACAACCTCCAGAAGTCTTCCCTAAAATTAGTAGCAAAGAGGACTTTAATTCTCTCCTTTCCCCAGATAACCCTAAATAGGGCCACTGGATGCAACTCTATGGACAAAATAGAAGCATACATGATTTGTCATTCTTTTGGCCATGATATATTCCTAAACTTATTTATTTATTTACTTACTTATTTACTACAATGTTATGCACATGATAGAAGTCCTGGCAGCCAACCTTCACTAGTCTGTTTGTTGCACAGATACACACAAGGGGGCGAACTACCTTCACACCATGCTGGCCTACAGCGTTCTCAGAGGAAGTCAGCTCATCTGGGGCTTTCCTCCACCGATCCTCCGCTGATCATTTTTGAACAGATCCAGCCCCAGTTCCAGCTCCCCACACAGAGCTCAGCCAGCATTTTTCCATCATCAAAATGGCGGTCTCTATCTATCTACTTGCAAACAATGCTTTTGAACTCTTAAATGGGCAGGAGCTAGGGACAAGAGACAGAAATACGTTCAGTGCCACAGAGCTGGACTTGAACTACTGGAGTGCTGCTAATTGCTCAGCACATCCAGTGTCATTAAGCCTCTGTGCCACTGTGTTGCTGTTCCTAAACATAGATACATAAAACGGATCATTAGAATTGAGAGAGTCATAGGCAAAATATTTTATGACTATTTGCTCTAATTACTGCCACTGTGATTCTTATACATATTTATAGGTTTTAATCTGTCTGACAGTGAACCAAATACCAATAGAAGAGAATATTTGTGATCAAAGATTAAAAGATTGTGAGCAAAATCTTGACTATTTCCTCACTTCCTTGTTTCCATATGGTCACAAAACACCATAGCTTGTGCTTTCTAAATGTACCCTAGCAACTCCATCCCTACCAAAATGTTAATATAACATTCAGTCCTGTATTAGGAAATATTATGAGATACCATTGTAAAGCAATGTTAAAGATTTCATTGTGGAAGGGGAAAATAGTGAGATGTTGTAAAGCAATAGTTTAGAAGCCTTGCCATTTTCTTTGCATGCCCTAAACCATGTAGCTTCGTCTCTTGAACTGAAGAGTTATCACTGAGTCATCACTGATGACTGTGTATAACAGGCATATCAAACTTGTGACGTCACATGACGTCGCGCAACGTATCGTGACTTTTTCCCCATTGCCGGCAATGGGGTGGGTGTAGTTTCAGTGTGATGCATCTGGCCCGTGGGCCGGCAGTTTGATATGCCTGGTGTATAACATGCAGCAGAAAATATTTCAGAGAGAAACAATCTACCCCAAACTATCTTTTCTATGTTTTCCACTAGATTTTATATATCTCCTAGTACAATAGCATTAAAAAGCTCAGATCCTTCAGGATCTGAAGGAGTCAAAATGTCCTACATTTTTGTTCAGCACACACACTATATTATTGATCATGTCCTATTTCCAATTTTGGAAAAGCCTCACTGTTCTTAAATTATTGCTACCCAACTATAGAGCTGCAAAAGTTGGGAGCAAGGATGGTGAGTTCTCATTGTATCCAGAAGGTGACAATCTATGTTCCACCATGGTAACAGAAAATATAGAACTTTTTTCTCATTTTCTCCTAACAGGGCCTAAAACCTATCAATTTTGGTGGTATCCCCCATCTTCATCTCATCGCTTTGGATTAGTAAAAATATAACCATTGTCAAGTGACCAAGAACAGTAGCAATTTTATATTTCATATTAATATTTGCACTGACTATAGGTTCAAATTTATTGAGACTTTCTGATATGAAATATTCAGCTGAAATAATTTCTTTTCAGCCAGCCAAGAAAAACAGATTACAAATTAAATCTGCACATTCAAAATGATACCAAGATGTACTATATTATAGTAAATGTCATATATAATAAGAATGGGATGTTTGCTTTCATATATGGATTATCTTTTGTCAGTGTTTGTTTTTTAAGGATGAAATACTTTACAGGTTTCATTTTTAATATACCTTTAGTTATAAAGTTTTACAATACCCTAACTCTTTAAACAATAAAAATGTAAATCACTAAATTAGTTTTCAGAATATTTTAAATTATTGATTATTTTTAGCACTGCAGGCTTGCATCAGTATGTTATCAACATAAGGTTTAATTGATTCATCAAATAATGTACATTTTACTTAGTGAAGGCAGATTTAAATTCAAAAAGACCAAAAGGAAAGCATTTTTAAAAAGTTTGCTATATTAATGTAATAGCCAATCAAAAGAAAAACTATAAAAGAGAGCCATTTTTCTTAATACTGACTAAAAAGTGTTGTACATTTTAAAAAATTGCAAACACACTTCTTTATAATATCTCAAAGTCATCAATGTTGATGTACTGGTTACGAGCATATGTATAATCATTAATAATTAATCACTTAAAGACAGGAGTTTAATCAACCAAAATTCTACACTAAACTTAAAAAAAGCCTTAATGAATATCTGCATCAGCAAATAATTGCTTGTGTAGCTTTATTCAGATACATAAGATCAAATCTGTGTGCATATGCAAGAGAAAAGGAGTTTATGTATCCCTTTATTTATGTAGCAGTTATAGTTACTAATAATCATTCTATTACATGGAACTGCATACGCACATTTTTTAGTTTTCACTTCACCTGAAAAATAATCATTCTATTACATGGAACTGCATGCTCACATTTTTAGTTTTCACTTCACCTGAGATTGTTACTTTCTTATTGATTTAAACAATTACAATAATATTTTGGGAAACCAACATTATTATTTGCTTTTCCAAGAAAGTGAAAATGGTATTTTTGAACAGAACTTCAAAGAACAATTTATTATGCACACTCACACACACACAACACACACACACATATATACACACACACACAAACATATATTAGTGCCTCAAGTATATTTTGAATTTTACATATTTTTGTACGTGTTTAATAAATTTATATTTTACCCACTTTTTCAGGTCAGAATGATAGATAGCAGGCACACTCCTTTAATTGCTGCCACCCATGTTGAAACATAGTCTATTTTAAAACAACACAGTATCTTGAAAAAGAAAGAAAAAAATCATTGATATCTAGCTTTTAAAACTGCTGTAGTGAATGGTCTTACACTTGACTTATGTCCTTTTCCAAACACAAAGACCAAAATATGAAGTGTAACTGTAGCTGTTTCACCATGCAGGTAATTCTCAACTTACAACAGTTTGTTTAGTGACCTTTAAAGTTACAATGGCAGTGAAAATAGTGACTTATGACCTCTTTTAACATTTATGACTGTTGCAGCATCCCCATGGTCACATGATCAGAATTCGGATGCTTGGCAACTGGTATGTATTTATGACAGTTGCAGTGTCCTGGGGTCATGTGATCACCTTTTTGATCTTTTAACAAGCAAAGTCAATGGGTAAGCCGCATTCACTTAACAACCACATTACTAACAACAACTACAGTGATTTACTTAGCAACTGTGGCAAAAAAGTTGTAAAATGAGGCAAAATTCACTTAATAAATTTTACTTACTTAGCGACATAAATTTTGTCCTCAATTCTGGCCGTAAATCAAGAATTACTGGTATTTTCTGTCCAAAAAACAATTATCTTGGTATAGTCATGTCACTCAATCCAAGTGTAGCACATCATATCTCTCTTTTAAATATGAGATTGCAGGAGATTGTTATATAACAGAGTTGTGGTTATGATCTCCTAAGAAGCACCATTTTAAATCTGGATGAAAAATTCATAAGTAAGAAAAAAGAATTACAGTTGTAGGAGATATTAATTATTCAATTGCAACAAGTTGTATACTTTAATACTATCCAGTTACCGCATTTTCCGGCGTATAAGGCGACCTGGCGTATAAGACAACCCCCAACTTCGGCGCCGAGTCGCATGCCTAGAAAGTCATCTTATACGCTGAAAACTACCGTTATTTCTGGCGTATAAGATGACTAGGCATATAAGATGACCCCCGACTTCGGCACCGATTTCAATGCTTTCGAAAGTCATCTTATACGTCGGAAAGTACAGTATATATTTTTCTGCAAAAAAAAAAAAAACATTCATACTTAAAACATGATAACTAAAGACCCAGGCCTTTTGAAGGGACCAAAGACACAAAATTCAACTTTATCTATCTTACAAGGTGGTTAAATGGATAAAATTAGAAGTGGGACTATAATTTCTATCTTGAGTTTTTTGGCCAAAGAGTGAAATACAAAACACATCAGAGTAAAAGTAAGTAAATAAACCAAAGGAATTGGAATATACACACAATTGGAATAAGGAATAATCACACGCAAGCACATATAGAAGCCACATATCTTACCTTATGGAAGACAGTCCATTTAAAGTATCTGCTCCTTAAACAGTTGTGCAGTCTAATAGCAGTTTAGGTGAAGAGCTGTAGGAAGAAGGAAGAGAGACTTTGTCTTCTATGCCTGTTGTTTGCAGTTTATATCACATTGAATTTCTACTTAAAACTATACTGGTTATTCCTAAATGTGCATCTACAGGAAGGGTTCCCAACATTTGGGTCTGGTATCTTTGATGGAACAGGTGAACATTGGTTCCTGGGGAGGGTGGGGGGGCTGGTTGTCCACAGAATGCCACAGGATGCTAATAGTCTCTAGCCTATATTTTCCTTTCTTTTTTCAGTCATGCATCATTTTTTTTTTATTTTATAAGAACTAAATGATACAGTGGCACAGGAGTGCTGTCAGGCTTACACCAACTGCCTAGGGGAACCGAACTGGAGAATTTGTTATGCAAATCAGCACATATCAATGTGCAAGAAATATGTGTTCTCCTTAGTCTTCTTTCTAAGCAATCCCTTCCTTCTAAAAACAACTGGACTGAAAAAGCAAATAAGATTATTTTTGTGGTCAGAGCATTGTTTGGTCATATTTCAAATGCATAATAGAGGAGGAAAGGTTGAACAAGAACAGGCAGGCACCAAAGCACTTCTCCCAGAGTAGAAAAAGAAACCCTGATTAAGCCTTGTCCAATAAACAGACAAGAAAGGGATTTTCCCAACATCGTTATTGGGAAATTCTGTCTTCATTCTTAAATGTACAGGTTTGCAAAATCAAGAGCTCTTCCCCTATTCACCTCCCTTTCCTGTGTCTTCACTTCAGCTGATATATGGCCAGGAATCATTGCAGACTTCTCCACTCTGTTCCAAGTGAGAGAAGAAGCTGCTGTGCGCCTCCAGGCAGATGTTACTGCAGCTGGACTGCCTTTATTGACTGAGAAGGAAGGGAAAAAGTTCAAGGTAAGTTTTCATTTGAAAGACAGGCAAAGTCACTCAAAGAACTATGCAGACTTTCCCACTGGGTAATTCTGCCTCGCAGGTGAACTTTAGAAATATTTTTTCCCAAATTAATCTGTGTTGCAAAGGCATCACATGTGACAAATGGAATTATTTTACTTCTGGTAAGCAATGCAAAAAAAAAGGGGAAAGTTTCTATCGCTTCATGGCTCTGCAATGTATGAAAAGCTGACATTAAACAGGGGATTAGACATTATGCAATTTTTAAAGATTTAAACTTTGTTTTTATCTTTTTAATGTTTAATTAAATTACTATAAAAAAGAAATTATTTAAAAATTATGTGGTTGGCTAAGAATCCTGGAGTACCTTAAAGATTTACAAAGATTCTATAGAATTGACTTTTTAAGGATTATTGTCAACTTCATGAGATGCAATATTATTCTTACTGCACCTTTGAAAGAGGAAAAAGCCTGTGATGAATTGACAACAGGGTAACCTCTTACTCTGTATTGCCAGTCTAAATTAATTTGCCCATACAAAAGGTTTCACCATCTGATTTTCAACAAAGGTGCAAAAATAAATCTGTTAAAAACATGTTCTTTAACATTGTTAAAAAATAATAATAATAGCCCATGTCTTAACAAGATTGCCAAAATCTCTTTATTTTTCAGCATTTTCAATAGAAATCTAATAGGCATTTTATATTCTTGAGAAATGTGTCAAACTTAAGACAGCTAATTATTATTATTATTATTACTATTCTAATAACAAGAGAAAATTTTCATTTAAGCTGCCATCCCTTATTCCCACTATACTCTATGATAAGTGTAACTATTTTTTCTTCATTATTTTTGAGGTCCATTTGAAGTCAAGGGTCCAAAATAATGAAAAAAATAAAATTGGGATTAGTTTTATTATCTTTAACGAAAACTGTTGATCCATCTACTTATTTCAACATTGAATAGGCAGTTCCCTGCCCCTATTCCCGATGCTTCCCATAAATAATAAATTCATATTTTCCAAAATTAGGACCCAGATTTGAAGTCTATTCAGCATGGCTGAAAAGGGCCAATTAATTTTTTTCTCCTGAGAAGTCCATTGGACTCCATCCAATGAGATAGAATAGCTAGAGTCCCCTTTTATATGCTAACCAAATGTGTGGTCAATTTGACCCAAGACTGGTTCTTTGGCACTGCAGCATATTCTTTAAATTTGTGGGGTGTGATGCCCAAACCTCCTTAATTTCTTTACCATTGGGTCAACCTAATCAAAGCTGTGCTTACTCAGGTCAGTCTCCCTGGATTGATCTGGGCTTCCACCCAAATAAAATTCATGCAGGTTGGAATTCATCCTATAACAACAAATCTAGCTATAGTTTTCTGAAAGCTATCCAGAAAACGTTTCTTCCTTTAAGGAAACTGAAACAGGTACCAGTCTCTTTCTGCATTGGATTTAGTCAAAAAATAGCTGCTCTTAATTTTCATTGTAAATGGCTGTACTTAAATCAGAATTAAGCTAAGTTTTGTCCCATTGGATTCATAGAGACCTATACTGAGTAGGTCTAAACCTACCCAGATCTTGAAGGAGTGAAAGGAATCTTCTAAGTCATAACAAGAAAAAAAAAAACAAGAGAAAAATCTCTGCAATTTAGAGAAGACGTTATAGTGTGGTACAGGTTTCTATGGATAAGATGTGATATGAGCACACCTTATATGCCTTAAGTCTCTGCAAATTTTGAAACATTCGTATCACCCTTAAACTGCCTCAGTTCCCCACCAAAAAGTATTCCAGCTTCATTCAATTGACAGTTCTCAAGAACGCAAAAAAAAAAAAAAAGTGGTAGGGGGATACATGTGATCCAAGAACCACAGGTTACTTATCCCTGTTTGCTCTCAGCTGTCTTAGATTTCAAGGACCACTTCCCAGCTATACTTGAATGGAGATGATATTGTTGACTGGAACTTAAATTTGCTAGGAATGTTAAATAGATCGTAAGAAGCAATAAGTATTGTGAGTCTTATAATTTATGCATCAAAATCCAAGGTAGTTAGGAATGCAGTGGAATGGAATGCTTAAGAAATGTGTGTGATTAAAACAAGAGACAGGATCAAAAGTAGATGGTTGCAGAATGAATGGAGAATTCACCAAATTCAAAATGACGAGTAAAAATAGTTTACAATTATTTATATAAGGAGAGAATGAACAAGAATGAAATTATGAAACAAATACATGGAGGTAGAGTAAATAGGTCAAGATGAAAGAGAAGACCAAGAAAGCCATGGCTAGATAAAATTAATGAGAACCTTAAAAGGGTTAAATTTAAAGGACAAAAGCCAATGTGTAAAATCATGTATGGATACAATAAAAACAATTCAGGTTTAGAAAGATAAAATGTTATAGTGAGGTGTTTTGAATGCTAATGGTATAAACTAATTCTAGCTAATATTTATTTTTCTTATTCATTTTGGAGGGCTTATGAGTTTGTTCACATTTCCTGTACTCTCCATAATGTTGCTTATCCTGGGGAGCAATAGTGTAATAGGAATGTGTATCTGTGTCTGGAGAGTTTGATAGCAAATACTGGAGTTTCCACATGCAAAGTATAATTTTTACCACTGAACTACAGTGATAAAACTGGTATTTGATGGTCTTCTATTTTGCACCCTGAGCAAATATAGAAAAATATTTTAGAGCTTCTCTTCATAAGTCTCCAGTTTAATATGTCTTCTTTTTCTGTTCTTCTAAACTCACAAGAAATACATTTCAAATGCTTGCAATAATATTAATAAAGTAATTTTAAAAACTAACAGAAAAGGTGACATTTTTCAGAAGGGAAAATTCAGACAAATATGACCTTTCTAACACCTACATGAGTTCCCACACAATGTCAAGGAATAGTCATGACTCCCTGTGTACAAAAAGTCCTTAATAAGTGCATATTCTTCAGACCAAAACATTCTTCAAAACATTCTTCAAAACCACAATGAATGCTTAAAGAGATTTTCAAGATCCTGATTTTTAGAAAATTATGTGAAGCATGAAAATGCTCAAAACACTGAAAAAATTAATGGTATCTGTATTGTTGGGTGGTGAGCTTTTACCTTAAACCCTAAACCATTTGCCCACTACATATGTAAGGACATGAGAAGCACTAAAGAGGTGCATTATAAAGCTTTCCTTAATTAATCAATCATATGGAAGAGAGAGCACAACTACGGTATGAATTTGTATTTGTATTGGTGAGTTTAAACCTCAAGGTGCTTGCCTATTGCACATGTAAATATGTAATAAGTACTAAAGGGATGCATTGTAGAGCTTGCATTAATTAATCATTCACGTGGAAGAGAAAACAGAAATGTATGAAATGACTGACAGCACTTTTTAAAGTTTGGTGTACAGGACGTAGCCAAGATGTTTTGCTATCTGACATAAAACCAATAGGTAATCTTCCTATTAGACAGGCAGAAGTAGACAATAGGTAAGTCTTCCCCAACATCTGAGGGAGCAACTTAATTTATATACATGTCATACTGTACACTATTTGGTTTTCAATAGCAGGGAAATAGGAACTGAAACTGATGCCCTAGTTTTCGAACAATTGCTCCATGATGCAAATGTATAATAGGAGAGCCAGCCCATCTAATCTTATGAAAGCAATTGCAAACTTAATTTATACAAGGTAAACAGAGGATACAGAGCCCTGCCACCTTGTCATCCTCTCTCTCTCAGGAATAAGACTGTCTTGCAGGTTCTAGCTGTTTTATGAAGCAGTGATACATCTTTATTGGAAAAACGTAAGGTACACTTACACTATTTTTTTCTAACTCTTATTTTTACTTTATCTTACTTTGCTGAATTTTACCTTATTTCATTTCATCCATATCTCATTGTGGCTAACATCTACTGTCCCAGTATGGTCAATTTGATTAATCAATAAAGTTTATTCCACCTTATTCAGTAAAGTAACATGCCAGATTTGCTTGGAGGGGCCATGACCAAATATCAAGATTTTGTTGCTGACTAGTCCTTTCATCAGAGCTCTGAAAAAAGCTCTTGCCGTTTAGCTAGTAATTTGTTTTCGGGGAAAGAGAAGCAACAAAACCTTTTCGCTGTGATTTTTGGCATTCAGTGCAACAGGCACAAAAGGTGACTATCAGCATGCATTCCTAGCCAGCAGAAGACACAACCAATCTGGGTATAAGCATGCTAATGCACCTGGTGCCCTTCCCAGGATACAGTATAGCCAATTCAGAGCTCTGCGTTACAGGGAAGCAATTAATCCAGATCTGTGTTTAATAATAATAACAATAATAATAACAACAATAAAAACAACTTTGGAAGGGACCTTGGAGGTCATCTAGTACTGCTCAGACAGGAAACCCTATACCATTTCTGACAAATGGCTGTCCAGTCTCTTCTTAAAAACTTCCAGTGTTGGAGCATTCACCGCTTCTGGTTAATTGTTAATTGTTCTAAGTGTCAGGAAGTTTCTCCTTAGTTCTAGGTTGCTTTTCTCCTTGATTAGTTTCCATCCATTGCTTCTTGCTGTCCTGCCTTCAGGTGCTTTGGAGAATAGTTTGACTCCCTCTTCTTTGTGGCAGCCCCTGAGATATTGGAACACTGCTATCATGTCACCACTCGTCCTTCATTAAACTAGACATACCCAATTCCAGCAACTATTCCTTATATGTTTTAGCCTCCAGTCCCCTAATCATCTTTGTTGCTCTTCTCTGTACTCTTTCTAGAGTCTCAACATCTTTTTTACATCGTGGTGACCAAAACTGGATGCAGTATTCCAAGTGTGGTCTTACCAAGGCATTTTAAAGTGGTATTAATACTTCACGTGATCTTGATTCTCTCCCTCTGTTAATGCAGCCTAGCACTATGTTGGGTTTTTTGGCTGCAGCATCATACTGCTGGCTCATATTTAAGTGATTGTCCACTAGGACTCCGAGATCCCTCTCACAGTTACTATTAATGAGCAAGGTACCCCCTATACTATACCTGTACATTTGGTTTTTCTTGTCTAAATGTAGAACCTTACTTTTTTCACTATTAAGTTTCATTTTGTTAGATAGCGCCCAGTGTTCAAGTCTGTCCAGATCCTTCTGTATCTTAAGCCTATCTTCTGGAATGTTGGCTATTCCTGACAGCTTGGTATCATCTGCAAATTTGATGAGTTCCCCATCTCCTCATCCAAATTGTTGATGAAGATGTTGAAGAGCGCTGGGCCCAGAGCAGAGCCCCGGGGCACCCCATTACACATTTCCCTCCATGTAGATGCGGTTCCATTGAGGACCACATGCTGAGTACAGTCGGCCAGCCAACTACGAATCCATCTGGTGGTTATGTTGTCTAACCCACATTTTTCTAAATTATCAAGTAGTAGGTTGTGATCTACTTTATCAAATGCCTTACTGAAGTCCAAGTAAATTATATCCACAGCATTCCTCTGATCCACTAATTTTGTAACTTGGTCAAAGAATGCAATAAGATTTGTCTGGCATGATCTGTTTTTGACAAACTCTTGTTGGCTTTTAGTAATGACTTTGTTTGCCTCTAGGTGTTCGCTGATTTGTTGTTTATCTTTTCCAGAATTTTCCCAGGTATTGAGGTCAGGCTGATAGGTCTGTAATTTCCTGGATCCATTTTTTTCCTTTTTTGAAGATGGGAACTACATGAGTTCTTTTCCACTTCTCTGGTAGTTCCCCAGTGCTCCAGGATTTTTGAAAAATATAGTTCAGTGGTTCTGAGTTCATATCTGCCAGCTCCTTCAGAACCTTGGGGTGTCATCCATCTTGTCCTGGTTATTTGAACTCGTCTAGGCTGGACAAGTGCTCACTTACCATTTTCTTGCCTATCTTGTGTTTCTATTCTGGTTTTTATGGCAGTATTTTTGATAGGTTGGTCTGTTTTTTCCCTTTGTGTAAAGACAGATGCGAAAAACGAGTTAAATATTTCTGCTTTCTCCCTGTTGCTTGTCACCTTCTTGCCACTTTCACCCACTAGTAGACCAATCATTTCCTTCACTTTTTTCTTGTTTTTCATGTTGAAAGAAGCGTTTTTGTTATTTTTGACTTTGGTTGCAAGCTTTAGTTCATTTTGAGCCTTAGCTTTCATCACTTAATCTTTGCAGGCTCGGGCTATTTGCTGATATTCTGCCTTAGTTATGTGCCCCTATTTCCACTTTTTATACTTGTCCTTTTTATCTTTCAATTTATCAGAGAGTTCATTATGCAGCATGCTAGTTTCTTTTGAAAGCTGTTATTTTTTCTTCTGATTAGGTACAGTATATCATTCTTTGCTAACTCTTTTACACCCTGGAAATAGATTCCCCAGCTGAAAATATATTTTTGGGAAGGGGAATCAGATGCCTGGAATTCGCCTATGTTTCTCAGGAGTTCCCCTTCAGGTTGGATTCTATTGCTTGGATGGTTGATCTGGAATCCCCAACTATCTTCCCTTTCCATCTGTGGGCTTGTACAGACCTCCCAGTTAAGGTCATCAGGAAGTCAAGCTCTGGCTAAATTGCAGCTTCCAGCTTGACTAACTGGCTGAGTTTCTGTGTGGTCACAGAGATGGTTTGAGGTCAAGCTACAGTGAAGGATTAGGCTGTTTTTACAAGCCTGATTAGGGAAGTCAGGCTGCTGTTTCTTTTACCTTTATTTTTCTCTCTATCATCGACTTGTGTCTACCATCCTCCTTCTCTTTCCACCTGTTCTATCCTTCCTCCCTTATCAATGCAGCCTTTAAGCCCAGCAAACATCAGAAAATCCTCATTCCCTGCAGAAAAGGATTGTTCTCAAGGACTCTATTGTTCCCCTTCACAGAAAGAGATTGGCATATAATAATAACGGGTTGACAATTTTGACTAACATTATTAAAGCAAAATAATGTGGCTGTGAGGGACCTGTTCTCCTGCTTTCTTCAGTCACACAATTGTTCTAAAAAAAATGGCCTGGATTCTATCCAAGTCCTGCCCAGTTAAAAACACTGCAGGCTGAGCAATCATGTATCTTCAGATGAAGGGTATGATTGTAATTGTCCTGGAAGGTTTTTTTGTGCATCACCCAGAATTATCTTTAGTGAGGTGGTAGCTCTAGAAATGTAATGGATGACATATGATAGATAGATATAAGATAGATAGATGGATAGAAGGATGGAGAGAGAGAGAGAGAGATATGGAGAGAGAGGGGGGGAGGGAGGGAGAGAGAGATGGAGGGAGAGAGGGAGGGAGGGAGATGGAGAGAGAGGGAGGGAGGGAGAGAGAGATGGAGAGAAAGAGGGAGGGAGGGAGAGAGAGAGGGAGGGAGAGAGAGAGGGAGGGAGATGGAGGGAGAGAGAGATGGAGAGAGAGGGAGGGAGGGAGGGAGAGAGAGAGAGAGAGAGAGAGAGAGAGAGAGATGGTCCTAGATGCCATTCAACTTGCACACTCTAGTGTAATGAAGGGTGGTGATTTCATGCAAATGCAAAGACACATTTCAGTTTGTCCTACTCAGACCCTTTTTCAGATTTACTGATCAAGTACTGCAATTTTCAGCATAATGGAGATAAGGTTGTATCTTATTTTGCATGCTGGATTTTATTCTCTACAAACAAGGCATTGCTCCCATAATTTTTTTAAAAAGGTGCAAACTAGTTCAACAGGATCCTCCAACAGTGTAGGAGGGTGAGTCCAACCAAATCTATAATTAAAACGTACAAATACGGAGAGAGTAGTTACCACAGATGTTTATAGCACAGCACATACAAATTATGGGATGAGCTATGTTTTACCAGAAATTACACTCAGAATGACCAAGTATAAACTGGTTTTGACTTAACTTTAATAGTTGTACCAAAGACAGAGTTTCCATAGATGCAGCAGCTTTCATTTTCCTACTGTAATTCCAGTGTTACAACAACCCTGTCCAATTTTCCTGGCTACATTTTCCTACTGTAATTTCAGTGTTACAACAACCCTGTCCAATTTTCCTGGCTACAGCTATTAACACTGCAGCAATCCAACATGTGGGAGGCAGACCCACACCCTAACAAGATTAATTCATATTGTTGTTGGTTGGTTGATTGGTTCTTTGAATGAGAACCATTCCACTCATGCTACTAAAACTTATTGCTGGCAACCTACCCCATTTTGCATACTCCAAACTGTACATGAAAATAGTAATTCATAAAATGAATTTAAATATATTTTCTTAAAAAAAAAAATAACCCTCCCCAGAAACCAGACAAAAAAGAAAAAAAAACACCTTGCACTAATCAAGTAGATAACACCATTCAGTTCCTTTGTCATTACTGCTCAAGCTATTGTGGAATGTCAATCATCAAAAATTTAGATATCCATATATCAATTATGTTAGTAAATTTGCTTGCTGGTTATAATTGAGTATGAACAATCATCATTATAACTGACTATAAACTATGGAGCACTATAGTCTATTACAGCTAGAATCCACATAATTGAGTTTTGTTATTTAAGGCAGAAGAAAATTCCCCTCTCCTTCTCATGTATTGGTTGTTCAGTTGCTAAGTCATGTCCAACTCTTTGCGATTCCATGAATCATAGCACTCCAGGCTCTCCTGTTGTCATACTGTCAGAGTTTGCCCAAATCCATGTTCTTTGTATCAATGACACTATCAATCTCATCCTCTGCCATTCTCCTTTTGCCTTCAATCTTTCCCAAGATCAAGATCTTTTCCAACGAGTCCTCTCTTCTCATTAGGTGGCCAAAGAATTTGAACTTCAGCTTCACGATCAAAGAATCCTTCCCATATATAGCAACCAGAAATTGGCAAGGCAGCTTAGCTATCAGCCAAGGTAATACTACAGTGTTCTCCACCGACTTGCAACTACAACTCAATTTCTTCTGGCAAACTGCATTATTTTGCCCAAATAATGGGCAAAGAATGACTCTGAAAGGGTGGCATAGTTCATTTGTCAATTTGCATTGTAACAATGCAGTCAGTTTTAATTGTTTAGTTATTTTTGCATTTATTCAAATTTAACTAACTTAATTGAAATTAAATAATAGACCAGACACTACAAAAAGAAATGCTGCATTAATACCCCATTTATCAGTTGATATAGCTATATTGTTTATGAATACCTATGCATTTGTTTTATGATACCTCTCTATCTGAATAACCAAAGCCACTACTATAGCTTCCACCATCATCTGTACCCAGTGAGGCTTAAGCATTTCCCAGATGTTCACTGGGAGAATGACAATTCTTCTGTTGCACCTGGCTTCCTTCAGAAATACTTGCTACCTGGGTTCAGGCTGTTCTCTTCTCCACAAAAGAAGGACTTACTGTTCTCCATCCAAATCTCAGCCACAGAGCCAAGTTCTTGAGCTAGCTGTCAGATCTTCCCATCTATGTTTTCTCAGATTACAGTAGAAGAATGTTTTTGATCTGAGAATACAAGATGTTTGTATGCTATAAGCCTTTGGAGAACTGAAAAGTGTACAATGATATATTCTTATTCTAGTGCACTATTAAACAATCCTAGCAACCAGCAGGTAAGGGAGGCATTAAAATAATGTTAATGTCCTAACTGGCTCCCATAGAAAAATACAACAGAAGTTGCAATTGAGCTTTTAAAATGTTTTTATTTTGCATGAAAGAATTGCATCAATATTTGGGCATTTCATTACTAAGAACTGACTTATCATTAAGGACAGTTGAATTTGTGTTATGTTCGGCACAGATTCATTTCATGCAGGGAGAGGGAGACAGCTGCCTTGTTATGAGAAGGCAGCAAATTAATCATTCATTTATACTTAATATATCTTACATTACAGTAATAGAATATAAAAGAGGTTTGTGGGATGTTTTCACTTAGGTAACATAATTATTTGAGAGGCCTGGTAGAGCCAGACACCCTTTGTGGTTCTATTTTAATCAATTATGAATCTACTTGCCCACTTTGCTCTTTCTCTAAATCTCACTTTATTACCTTAAAAAAAAGGTTCAACATTAGGTCTGAATTGTTTGGCATAATGCTAAATAGTTCTAATACCAATTTGGAGGGTTTCTAAAAGGAAAACTTTAATAGACTTTCACAAGAGGAGCTTATGCCAGCCATCCACAATCTTGCACTCAAATGTCTTAAGATACATCTGCAACACAGCTGGAGGCTCCAGTCTGGGAGAGTCTGATTAAGATTAGGAACACTTACCGCCTTGAATTATTTATAAAAATAATAGTGAGATTTCTTTTTTATCTAAAAAATTGAATGGTAAATAAATGCTACAATCATTAAATGAGTTTCAGACTAGATTTATTAAAGAAGGAACATCCAGGAAACATACTTTTCAGATTAGACTCTGACAAAATCTGCACAAGGATGTTCCTTTTTAAATTTCTTATATTGTTTTCTTCATATCAGTTCTTATGCAATGTTTGGTGCTGTTCAGTGCCACGAGCTTATACAGCGTGTTTTTGCAGGCACTTTACCAACATTTTCTGGCAACGAGACTCAGTTGCAACATGAAGGAAAATCTCTCTTGTGGTAAACTCCCAATGTGTTTGCTGTTCCGCAGAAGGAACAATTCCTTCATTCTGTGATTATAATCATTTTAGATCCTAACTGTCAATAGTAATGTTGCTTAGCAACTAAACTGACTTTTAGTTCTGTCATTCAATCCAATGTTAGATACCAGGACTTGCAGTGTGTTTATCTTCAAGGGGCATCATAATAATACAATCAGAATCTTGATGAAAGCTGTCATTTATTGTGGAAAGGGACAACAGAGATTGTCATACTGAAAGTATCCCATGAATCCATTAAACTTAAGGGTGGGGGGAGGGGGATTTGTACCTTTCCAGATGATGTAGGTGTACATATCCCAGCATTTCAGCTGATATATTTAATGGTGAAGAATGCTGAGAATTGTTGGGAGTTTTTGACCAATGAGTCACATGAAGAGATGCTAAGAGAGAAAAGAAGAAAGATGCAAAGAAAAAAACTTGATGGAACAAAAGGAGGAAAACTCCACTCATAATGTACTCTACCTTTTTCTCATTGGAATGTACAGTATATCTTACCACATCATTTCTCAACTACATTCTTTATGCTTAATGCCTGTCTCCACCTTTCAGATTGCCAACACCTTAAGAATCTTTTGTGATGAACCGTACAGATGACAGGGCTGGATTAACCCTTGATTCTTTTAAACTCTAACCAGTTTAGCAACTTTGGAAATGCAAAGGAAAGTATTCAACTTTTCAGCTTGACCATGTATATTTATAGTAATGGTTTAGTTGGTTTGAATTTGCAGCTCTCTCAGCAGTTTGCTATGATTTAGGCAACATTAAGTGCATCTTTTTTTTTTTCAGCTCATGCTTCATACGCCTGAAGAATCAGTTTCAGTATTATCTTGTTAAAAGGCAGAGATGAGAGGAATAGAATAGCAGAGCAGCGATAGGGAAGAAATTATCATCACTAACAATACATTTTATCTGTTCTGTTAAAGTTTGCAATGTGGAATCATTTTGCTGAAAGCAAAAAACTGGATTTTTTTTAAAAAAAAAATACAAATTACAGTGATAATTTGCTGCATTGCAACCCTGATTTTTGGATTCTTCTCACCTCATGTGCCCCATAATATCAAAGCTTTTATAATTCATGGGACACTAATTTTATTTTAGAGTTCCGCCTATCTCCTCAGATATAGTAATACAGCAGAAAAAAATGAAGTTAGAGTATGAATAAGGAAAAAACCGGGAGCAGGGTGGAATTCTAAGCTTATTTTCTGAACAAAAGGAATAAGAATGCAATTTACTTTGTTGTTACAAGGCGGTCAAAAAAATGAGGGGGCACACTGGAGATTGAAGCTTTCTATGTAAACATTATGAGAGCAAATATCTGACTTGAGCGAGGATTAGTAAAATAAGCCTTAAAACAGAAAAGCAATTTAGTCACAGGAGCTACATTGTACAGTGGGCAAAGCTTAGCAGACAGCTGATCAAAAAGTCAAAGTAATGTGCTCTAAGTATGTGTGTACTTGGGAAAAAAGACCTTAGGAAGTGACCCCAGATTAGTAGTTCCTTGTGCAAAGAACAGACAGAGTATCCAACAAAAAAGAAGCTGAGAATAACTCTGTATATAAACCCTTTCACTCCTTCCAAGCATGAGGCCATGACAGTGACGTATTGATGCCACCAGCCTCTGAATTTGCACCAAAAGGACAGTCCTTTGCCTCCTAAATCTTTTTCTTGAGTCTGTATCTCTCCTGAAAGAGAGGTTTATGTGCAGTCTTGTGTTCCATGTGCTGCTCTTTCTGTCTTGCATTTCTTAAACTGGTCTCAGTTGCTCTCAGGTGTAGGCAGCAGGCACCCATCCGGGGATGAAGTAAGATTTACCTTCCAGTTCTCAGCTGGCAACCCATTCAACTGCAGCAGATGGATGCAAAGGAGAGGGATGTCTTGGGCTTTGCCTCAGGCAGCAAGATTTCATCTGGCTCTTTTGCTTAGGCTGCAATCCTACCAACTGCAGCTGGCTTCACATTAAAATCCCACTTGGAAATTTGCTTTGAACAATGATAATCATTTCTAAATAAATTAATGACTGGCATGGATATGACACTATTTCTTTTTAAATCCTGGCATTAACCAAACGTGAAACAGTCAGTTTTGGGGAAGGGGATATCAAAAAAGCAAAGTTTATAAAGTCTGCAATAAATCTTAAATATAACCCTCCCCCTTTTTAGGGGAAAAATAGAGGGGCAAACACAACCAATCACGATCCTCCTCCCTATTTTGAAAAAAATTAGGCTAACATATTACTCTCTGTTGACTATAAGAGCACTGGGGTACCTGAAAAGTCCTTTTAAGCTCGGTCAGAAAGCTGCTGTGAATAAGATAATAAACTAATTATTTATGAAGGCAGAGGGATAAAAGCCAATAATAGTAGATTATGGAATGCATAGTACCAAACTTCTCTGATTTACCCATCTCTGATTTAATCAGTGAAATTAAATGGAATTAATAGAAGTGCCTCTGTCTGTACAAATGCGATGCTAGATCAATGAAACATTTTTTTAAAAGGAACCCTATTTTGAGGGTCTTTGTGTGGCATTAATACTCTATGGCATCCCTTAAAGTAAGATAAAATAAAACAGGAGTACAATAGCCTTTTGAATAAATTTGCCAGTGTGGATTATGGTAAAATAACCATTTATGAGACGGCAGTCTTTAGGTCTCCAAAATATTCTGTCCAGCTTACTTTGCCCTTTTGTCTGTCACTCCTCTAGACAAAGAACCATTTTATCTTTTGTATAGACCTCTGGAGATCAAATGAGGTCCAAAGGCATTCTTGGAAGTAAACGTTAGATATTAGATCAGTGGTTCTCAACCTTTTTATAGCTGCGACCCCAGTCTTAAGTCGAGGACTACCTGTATTTCCTTGCCCGGGAGCACCACGCATGCATGGTGCCGCCCCCTGCACCGGCTGAGGCATAGCTGGCAAGGGGCGGCGGCAGGCAGGCCTAGGCACTCCCGGGTGGCCACGGCAGCGACGGCGCAGGGCGACCACTGGCTGGCCCACCAGCTGGCCCAGCCCAAGGCAGGTAAGGCACCCGCCGGGCCCCACGTGCGTCAGCAACCCTCCCTGCGCCCACTGGCCTCCCACGTCCCATCCCGGCCCTCTTTTACTTACTTTTTAGTTGCTCAGCAGGGAGGGAAGCTTTGCAGAATGTTCGCCTTGCAGTACCATTTGCAGACTGGGGCTTTTGGTGGGCTCAGCAGGGCAGAGTCAGCCTGGACAATTCCTATTGGCTTTTGAAAGCCAATAGAATTAGACTCTGTTCAAGAGAGTCTATTCTATTGGCTTTCGAAAGCCAATAGAATAAGAGGGAGTAGCACAGCTAAGGAAAAGGGGAAAAAATGGTGGAAAAAATGGCAGACTGCGTTGTTTGGTGACCCCGTGAAATGGTCGTTCGACCCCAAATGGGGTCGCGACCCACAGGTTGAGAACCGCTGTATTAGATCAATGTTGCAGCTTAGCTTAAAAAAGTTTTTTTTAAAAAAAAGTAAGAGGCAGGAAGTGATAAAGCAGCGGTTCTCAACCTATGGGTCGGGACACCATTTGGGGTCGATCGACCATTTCACGGGGATCGCCAAGCAAGGCTGTCCGCCATTTTTTCCCCTTTTCCAGTGGGTGCTTTACCTCCCTTGGGCTGGGCCAGCTGGTGGCCCAGCCGGTGGTCGGCCTGCTCCGTCTCTGCCGCTTGTCAGCAACATCTTGGCCAGCGCAGGGGGCGGCACCACGCATGTGCGGCGCTCCCAAGCAGGGAAAGTCGTCGACTTATGACCGGTTTAGTCCTCGACTTACGACCGGTTGAGAACCACTGTGATAAAGGAAGTGTCCATAAATATATAAATGATCCCAAATACCTTTTGAGGTAGATTGGTAGATCGGTAGATATCTGTTCTTCTATCTTTATGTCTATCTGTCTCTGTCTCTATTTCTACTGGTCTGTTATCTATGTATCATCTACCTATATGGTTATCTAATTAACTTACACTCTGCTTTCTATCCATAACATACTCTAAGTTATAAAATGTAGTTGGGGATTCTGTATATACTGATAGCAACTATATATGAAATATAATTCTAGTATAACCAGATCAACACCTTCTCCTTGAAGAAAGAAAGTGAAATTCTAATTTCATAAATATTAAATCGTTTAGGAAGTCCATTCTGTCGAAGATACCTAATTTTAAATGGGAACATATTTTTGACCCATATTTCTAATACAAATTTAAACATGGTGGCTAGACCACTGATCATAACATAAAACTGAAAGTAGCCCTAACACAATCAGAAAATTGGGAGGGAGCTGGTCCATAGAATTGCTTGAAAAGATAGCATTATCACTATTACTACAAAATAAGTCCCAGTTGCCTGTAGATCCTAAAAATTGCCTGGATCCTAAAGACTATTTCCCTGGTTACTGAATTCCCCACCACAGCCACAAGAAAACAAAGTACACAATCAATTTTGTGTCACATATTTATTCCATCTTCTAATCTAAATTCATAGTTACAAATAAAACTGTACTGCCATCTAGTGGCAAATGTAACATTGAGCACATCAAAATCTACAATTTCTGGAAGTTTGTACCAGCCTAACACAATCTGATGTTACTTGCTGACCTAAATATAATTCTCCCATGTTATCATCTAGCTCGGAAGACTGCAAGTTGCAGAAGGCTGTCCTATGCATTTACATTAAAGTGTTTTCATCAAAGGAAATACAATTGCTTTATTTTAGCCAAAATTAATAATATTTTAAGAGGATAAAAACATAATCCATCTAAGACCCATTTTACTCCAATATTCCAATCAAATAATATCTTTATTATGGTCATATAGGAAGGGGAAAATACAGTGAGCAATTTTAAAAGCTAAAAAGAATATAAAATACAAAGTTAAAATTAAATCTCTATATATAAAAAGAAAAATCTAAAAAAAAACTATAAAAAAGCATTCAATATCTCTACAACCTCAATATTTTATCTCAACATCCTTTTTCACTCTTCTGTCATCTAATGGTGGAACTGCTTTCCTGACTAGTTTTTATAATTTTTCATTTTTTGAAAATTTAACCTAACTGTGCAGATGGTGAACCATCAAATCTGACCAGGGTAAAGGCCTGTCTATCTTTTGGGCTTGTAGGATGTTGGTGAGAAAATTCGCTACAGGTACTCCTGGGATTCTGAAGGCAATTGGGACTAGAATTTCCATTGCTAAGCAAACAGTGCTAACAAATGCAGTAATAAACACAACCTCATATAACTGCATTGCTTAGCAATGCTCTTATAGTCACTTTCATTCCTGCTGAATTTTTATCCATCTGTCAATACTCTGTAGTACCCAACCATGGCACCTGCCCACTTACACACTCATGGTCTATATACAGTGGTGGGATTCAGGCAATTCTCACCACTTCGGCAGAACCAGTAGCTAATTTTTTTGTTCCAGAAGGGGCATCCAAACAGAGAATCTATTTGAATCCCATCACTGTCTATATAGCATGCAGCCTCCAGCTGCCCACACTTCCATCATGTAACATATAGAGTAACAAAATCTGAACGTGCTCCCCCCCTTTTCTTTTTTCATGAAAACTATGAAGGGGCTTGTCTTGAGATATTCATGTTATATTCCTGCCCCAGACTTATACTTCTTTTATCTGACTGTTGTTTTGATAATGGTCCTTCTTCTATTTCACAAATCCCTTTACAGGCCGAAGCTTCCTTTAAAAAAAATTACTTGCTCTTTAAAGAGTATTGTTTAAAGAGTGATGATTGTTTGTTTCATTATTTTTAATCCCAATTATGCTTTACTGAGTTTTACATTGTTCAGAGTCAGAGGACTGGAATAATAAAGCCTCCAAATAAATAAATAAACCTTACTTAAATTATTTTATTATAATTACATTGTATAATTATGTAATCTAATTATATCAGTATTGCATTGCATGGCATTGTAGTGATACATACTGTAATGAATGAAGACCATCCTGAACTTCAAAGTTTTGATTTCTTAATTAGTTCTTAAATTAAAAATCAGTAGGTTCTTGATATATGTCAAAGAGCATTTGGTGGAACGAGAATGGAAGGAATGGAAGCCTGTTCAACACATTTGTTCTTTAAATAGATTGTTTTCATATTCCCTTGCTTGTGATTGGTACTGTGACCACATGTGACTTTGAGTGAAACTCTTAAATTTATAAAAAAAAATTTTCCTCTATAACTCTTCATTTATAACTTTACAGCCTTTTATTTCTTCTGTAGCCCTTGCAACACACCAAAAAACATCAACTTGGATAAAACTATTTGCTTTATGCTTCTGTATTCAGGGGGAAAAGAAGCTTAGTGAAATGAAGGAGAGGTGTATAAATAAAGAGCTTAGATTCTAAAAAAATATATTCCCCAAGCATCAGTAAAAATCCTAGTTGTATGTAAAACATAATTCATTATTCAAAATATGAATCACAGTGGGGATATCACCCTCCCTAAAGCAAAATCTATATCCAGCTTTGTAGCAATGAATAGCAAGATAGCAAATTTTGTTAGTAAAGTCAGAGAAATGTGTGTTTTATATCAAATTTCAAGCACACTTGTAACAACAAAACCAACCATATTTTCTTCAACTTGAAATTCTGAAGGCATCAGAAAGTTTTTTATGTAACAAGACTTCAATTAAATATTATGTGCTACATTAACTTGAAATTATCTAGTATTTATGAATGTAGCCTTCCTCAAATAATTATGTCAGTTAAAATCCAAATGTTGGGTTTTAACTGACATAATTTCCAGTCAATATTATGAGAGCTGAGCGTCGGCACATGTGAAAGTCACCAATATGTATAATCTAATAGGTACTTGAGAATCAAACTGATTTTTTTTTATTTCTAGCAATAAGTTAACATGAACAATTCTGCATTGTAGGAATAATTTCAGATATGTCTGAAAATGTCAATTCAATGATTCCACTTACTTCAGATATGCCCAGCAAGATGGAGACGCTGTGCATTTTTGGAACAGGTGATTTTGGAAGATCTCTGGGCTATAAGCTGATGCAGTGTGGCTATTCCATTGTTTATGGGAGCCGAAACACTCAAAAATCCGGATTAATTCCTCAAGGAGCCACAATCCTATCTCATGCAGAAGCTGCTGAAACATCTGACATTATCATTGTAGCAGTCCAGAGAGTGCACTACAACTTTCTTGAAAGCCTACGAGAAATCCTTGATGAAAAAGTGTTGGTGGATGTGAGCAACAACCTTAAAATAAACCAGTATGCAGAATCAAATGCTGAATATCTTGCCCAGCTGCTCCCAGGCAGTAAAGTGGTCAAAGCGTTTAATACAGTGTCAGCATGGGCCCTGCAATCAGGAGGCTTGGATGCAAGCAGACAGGTAAGGGCATCTCAGATGCCAAAGGTTGCTGGAGGTGGACATGTTCTGTGTGTGCATGAGCTGAGCTAAGGATCTGGCCTGAAACAAGGAACTAGATTTTTGTAGCTGTCACTGAAAGGCACTTTATTTATAAAATACATTATACAGATTACACCTAGCCTCTGAACTGGAACTTCTGAAATTAAATGCAGATTCATGATCAGAACAGCAGACCTTTTCTCTCTACCCCTCCCAAATGACCAGTTTGGGAAACCCAAAGCTGGGACATTACTTTGTGATTCTAAATTGGCTTAGTACAGTTTTTTAATATTTTAATATTTTAATTTTCTAATTTGACCGGAGAATTTAATAGGTAGACTAGCAGCTACAGTATAAAATAAAACAAATTGCCTTTTTTCCTTATAACTAATCTAATTGGCTGCTTTTTTATGTCTGTTGTTATTACCAAGAGAAAGGGTGAGAGACTTAATACTTCGGCAAACTAAGGTGTACAGGCAGTGGAAGCTACAACTGCTGTGGATAGAAAGGAGCCCTGCCTCTGTGAAGCTCTAACTGCATCCCAACAGGTGCAGAATCCGAGGTCACATGCTGTGTGCACGTGTACCTGGAAATGAAGGTAGTAGGTGACTTTTCAGTCAAGAACTACACAGTAAATCTTTAACTATCTCTCTACATCCTACTGTTCAACTTATGATCGTTAGGTCGTGAGGTTTTGAGCAATCAGTGCCATTGGATTCATAGCTCCAGCAAAGAAAAGCACATTTAAATCTTTTGCTTTGTTTAACCTGTTAACTATTTTTTCTTTCATATATGTATGGCAGTACACTGCAAGTAGACATAGAGTCTTATACATTTTGAACCTACTTTGCAAGGGAGGAAACTATTATTTTTACAACAGATTTGCTAATTTAAACTAGGGAGGAGTGTTTTTGTTTTATTCTTTTTAATTCATATTTTTAATGTTCTTGTCTAGTTTTGTTTTAGCTCTTAATTATTTTTCAAATTTTGTATTTTAATTTTTCAACTAAAATAAAAAAATGAAGTTAAAAAGTATATTAATAAAAAAGAACATAAAACATTTTCAGGTTTTGTTATCCCCAAAGATCCCCACTCTGGCTAATTTCAGTTTTATCAAAATGGCCAACTTTCTCAAAAGTTAACTAATAAGCTAAGAGTCATCAAGACATCAAGAAGGTTGGCTCACTGGGATAATTTCTTTATTTTTTATTGAAGCAATGGGACTTTATTTTACTTTGATGTTTCAGGTATTCATCTGTGGAGATGATCGAAAAGCAAAAGAAAAGGTGATGGAGATTGTTCGGAGTCTTGGTCTTACTCCTTTGGATAAAGGTTCTCTCTTAGCATCAAAAGAAATTGAGAATTACCCTTTACAACTTTTTCCAATGTGGAGATTTCCCATCTACCTCTCTTTTGCTCTTAGTGCATTCATATTTTTATACAGTGTTGTCCGTGATATCATCTATAATCATGTTGAGAATGGAAAAAATACTTCTTTTTTTGTTGCTGTTACAATTGCAAACCGGATCTGCCCTGTTGTGGCTCTCGTTCTTCTTGCATTGGTCTATTTACCTGGGATCTTTGCAGCTATTCTCCAGTTATACAGAGGTACAAAGTACAGACGTTTTCCTGATTGGCTGGATAAATGGATGCTCTGCCGGAAACAACTGGGATTGGTCGCCTTGGCTTATGCTTTCCTACATGTTTTATATACACTGATCATCCCCATTCGTTACTATGTAAGATGGAGGGCCAATTCTTTTGTCCTTCAACAGGTAAGCCAGTCTCACGCACTTTTTTCCCCCAATTCAACAGCTGGTACAATATTGAGAAGAAAAGCAAATACCATGTTTTTCCTTGCTGCCCCCACCCTAATGCAGATTTTTAAGGAGGAAAGTTCTAATAATTTACCAAACTTCAGGGTTGCCCCAAATTGTTTCAGCATTTTCAGCCCATTTCAAATACTCTCATAAAATGGGGAAATTGCATCAAGTTCCCTTAGATTTAGCAAAGGAATGCTAAGTCATTTCAGATCCAGCTCATAACTGTCACTAGAGCATTAGAGCAGTTACCTACTCATTATTCATATCCTTTTGCCCAGCTGAAACCCTCTTGATCTGAAACCATCTCAGTTTTGACAAAATTGAGTGACTGTAGATATTTGGGCAACCTGGTTCTGAGGAATCTCCATCTTTATCCTTGGGTAGGACAGCATCTTCCCATTTGAAAGGGGCATGCAATTTGTATGTCATTCTGTATTCACATATCCTGCTCAAAAAGCAGATGGCAGTTGTGACTAGGAAGGCTTCTCCAGATTCATCAATTGTGCCAGCTACACCCATTCCTTGATCTGGAGGCCTTTCAGACACATGCTTTGATAACCTCAGTACTAGATAACTACAATATACTCTATATCAGGGATGTCAATGCCGGCGCGCAGGCTGGATGCATCATGGCGAAACTGCACCAGCTGCGTTGCTGGCAATGGAAAAAAAGCTATGATACATCGCAACACATTTTGTGACGTTACGAGTTTGACACCCCTGCTCTATATGGCATGGTCTTGGAGACCATTTGGAAGTTGTAGCTCATCCAGAATATACCTAGGTGTGTCATGTGTCTTTACTGCTTTGTGAGCTGCCAATTGACTTCTGGGTGCAATTCAAGGTGCTCATTGTCATCTAGAAAACCCTTCATTGTGTAGATACTGATTATTTGAGGAACTATCTACATCCCATGGTCTCTGCCCACTGAGTAAGACTGGACAATTTAGGCACATTTTAGGTCCCTTCAATTAAACTCACCTATTGGGGCCTAGAAAGTGCACCTTCCCTCTCATGGTACTTGATCTCTGGAACAGCATCCCTCCTCCGTGCCGACTCTTGAAAACGTAGCTGAACCTGTCATTTTTCAGAAAGGTGAGTCTGCATGTATAAAGATATTTAGCCTCTATGATCTTCTAGATCTTTCAAAAGACTTATTTGAGTGTGATGCAAGTGGAAGAAAATTTTCATCTGGAACTCCCCTCATGATATATAGGGGGGCAATATGTTGCAGATCTGTTATGAAATTATTATACTCACACATATATTTCTGTTTTCCATTAAGGTATTTAAAAACAAAACAGAACCATTTTGGACTGGCTTTGCCTGGCACAGTGATTCTTACCTTGCTTTGGGAATCTTAGGTTTTTTCCTGTTTGTTCTCCTTGGGATAACATCCTTGCCTTCTGTCAGCAACAGTGTTAATTGGAGAGAGTTTAGGTTTGTGCAGGTAAGATTCTGTTTGGCTAGTAAATTTATCTTGTTCTCATCCTTTTTTGCCTATCAGGTGTAACTAACTAGTATTTAGCTTAATCTTTAGACAAGGATTGTTTCCCCTCCTCCACTTCAGCAGTTTTTAACCAGACATTAAGACAACATGGGCAGGGATGGACAAGGAATTTTAATATTTTAAAGCTGTATTCTCCTGATTCTCTCTGGGAAATTAGATGCCATGTTTTCAGAACTATGACATCTTTTTCCTATCTCCTTCCTTCTAAATAGGTAGAACTTCAACTTTCATAACTCCTCTTTGGGAATTGTGAATGTTAAAGTGTAAAATACAAGCAGAGTCCCAGGTTCAAAATGAAAAACTGAGATTACTCTGTGATTTCCCCAGCACAAAAAACAGCCTTGAAATGAGTGTTTTCTAATTCTTTTCCTTATTTTGATATGTTCATGAAGACTAATTAAGGAGGCTGTGTTGCAGATGTTTGTATATGTATGTATATAAATAGACACTGTAGCAAAGGGAAGGTTATTGCTGGTTTTTTTTAAGATAAAAGCTTATATAAACTAATGTAGTTTGGATAAATAAATGTATTATGCAATTACTAAGGCTTCCTATTTTTCATTTTATATATTTCAGTTTAATGCGAAAAAGGAAACTGTCCTTGACAGTCCATATTATTAAAATGTTTATCTTATACAATTTGAGTGTTATTTTGCACACAGTTTTGCAGTCTGGTCAGGTTCAATCAATTAAACCATTCTAATAAATACAGTGGTCTTAAATTACAGCTCTAAACTAGGATAACTTAATATAGTTCAATACACTTGAGACTTACATTCTCATTCTGTTGGGTGCATTTCTAGAAACTCTAGCAAAGCTAGTTTGGTCCAATTTTGGTTAGCAATATAGAATCCTCTACAATTTTTACACTAACTTTCTAGAAAATGCATTCAGAAGTTAATATTTGTTTACTAACCATTGTTTTTGTTTGTTTCCACAGTCTTATCTAGGCTACCTTACACTGGTTTTGTGTACTGCCCATACACTGGGATATGGTGGGAAGAGGTTCTTGAATCATCTCTCATACCCATGGTTCCTTCCTCCAATTTATTTGCTCTCTCTCATTATTCCTTGCATCGTGCTGTTCATTAAGTTTTTCCTAATATTTCCATGTATAGACAGACCATTAACTGAAATTCGACAGGGCTGGGAGAGGAAACACAAACATATGAACCACTCAAACAGCAATCCGAACACCAAAGAATTATCATTTGTATAATTCCTGAATTCCTGTTAATCTGTATATTTTGAAAAAGACTGAGCATAGTCAAAGCACTAAGCAGCGGAGACACATTGAAAAAAATATCTTGAATATGAGCTTTTGTGAGTGATCAGGGAAGAACTTTATAAACCACATCTGTCACATTTGGAATGAGTTTCTGTAAGTTTTCAGGATTATGCTCAGATACCCATAAAACGGTTATAGGATTTCAGACCAGCAATAGCTTTCCAGCCAAAGATCTCTATATAAATACGCTATAAAATATACATATCTATAATGCTACCTGCATACAAATTGCATTTTCTTTCTATCAGTATCTTTCAATCCATAAAGAAATTTCTTTTATCTATGGGAAGCTATAACTTTATTGTGAGATTAACAGGAGGGTTGCATAAGAGAACCCTACACTTGACATTCTTGACAGTCAAGAATGTGAACAAGAAATGCTAAATCCAGTCTTGCTAAAGTATATCTAACAAAACATGAAAAAGCAATAAAAACATTCCCTGATTCTAATACAAAACTTGCCTGCTGCAGACCAGCAGGAAGACACATGAAAAAAAGTTTTCAAGTGGCTGCTTTAAGGTGTTTTTTTTCCAGATGAAGGAAATGTTGGAAAGTTGGAGACTGAAAATCCTTTGAATCCACCCACATTCATCTTGCTACTTTCATTTTAAAGTTTTCTGTGGTGAAATCTGCTGCGATTCATAAAATATCAGCAAAGAAGGCTGGGACAAATGGGGACAGAGACCTGATGTCAGACTTCACTTTCAAGTCTCCATAACCTGAATGTTCCCTCTGTTAGCAATGTCAAAGATTTAATGCTTCATTATTATGTATGTTTAAGTCAAACTCATAAGCTAAATCAGTTACAAGAAGCAATTTAATTCAAATTTACTTACTGTATATTAGCAAATTGTATTTGTATTGTATTAAAAAAAATACATGTATTCTGTTTTCCAAGGTTTGGTCTCCAAATTTGTTTATAAGCACTTATACTTGGTGTGTTTCAAAAGAAATAAAGAAAATCCTTTGAAGCAGAAACATTTCTTTGTCATTCAGACATCTTTTGCTCTTGATCAGTAGAGAAGAAGATTTAAGATCAACTATAAAGATCAAGGAAGTCTGTTTTGAATAGAAGGACAAGAAAAGAATTAATAGAAATTTACACCTAAGAGTTCAGCAAATAAGACTTTTAATAAAGTGATGACGATTCACCAAACAATACAGTAACAGTTAAGAGAACTGTGATACAAATCCCTGGGACAAGTTCAGTGAATATAAATTAAATCACACCAAAATTCACTGACTCTAAAGACAGAAAGTATTGGTACAAATGAGGATGGTATGGAACTGGATTAGGCCACATTTTTTTCTTCAAAGTACCAATGGAGAGTTCAGATCCATAAGCTAAGTAAGCTAGGTCAATCTGCCTTCTGATCAATCAGTCTAATATCAACCTGCTTTGCTGGGAACCTGTGCCCAGTTTGGCTGCTTGGGTTTAGTCTCACTTCAGCATAATCTGAACACAGGCATACTGCCCCATTTTTTTCACTAATTCCCAAGTATTTCACACTGCATTGCCACATTGTGCAGCCAGCAACATGAAACATATAAACATGAAAGCCCAATGTAGTACATGCATTAATAAACTGATTAAGGGAAACCAGGAGACCATGAGTTCTAGTCCTGCCTTAGGCATGGAGCCAAGTGGGTGACTTAGGGCTGGTCACTTTCAGCCCTAGGAAGGAAGTAAAGGCAAATCACTTGCATCTTCCTGCATTGGTTATGTCACTGGAGAATATCTAAGAAAGCTACAGAAAACTCTCCAAAGCTGGAGCTTTTAAATTGAGGGATGGCATAAGGGGTGTGCTTTGCTTGTTGGACTGAATAAAACTATAACATTCAAAAAAAATCAATTAAGGGGATGGATACCTGAGGAGAACCAAGACCTATTTTGCTAGTGGCAGAACAGAACAAGGCTGGCTAACTCCAAGTCTGGTTTTGATGGTCTCTGAGTGCCATCTTGTTCTTGCAGTCTGTGCCTTTCAATTTGCCAGCTGGCCTTTCCAGTTGCATCAACAGCAAACTAGAACAAATGCCAGGGGACTGGAGGAAAATAATTGCCCTATCAAAAAGGGAGAATGAGAATCCAACCAATAAACATAAATGCCTTGAAATATTATGGAACAGATGATAAAAAAAAGCAACACATAAGCTTCTAGAATACAATGGCATAATTACCAGATGTCAACATAGATTTGTCAAGAGCAAATCTACCATTATTGTTAATCAAACAACTTTCTTAGTAAAGCATAGAAATGTTGTAGATACTTTAATTTTAGCAAAATACTTTACACACTACTATATGATATTCTCATTAGCAGACTGGGAGAAGTGGAGAGGGTAGTATAAACCAACTTCAAAAATCAAAATCAAAGATGCTTATCAATGTTTTTTTATCAAATCATTATTCTGCCTTGAATTGCACAAAAATGAACATTTAAATTCATTAAATGTTCATTTTTGTGCAATTCAAGGCAGAATAATTTCTCCCTCAAGAGGGGATTCCAAAAATTTCTCACTACCTGAAGCAGAAATAGAACAGTAGAAAAAATAGTGAGAAAGATCTACAGATTTATTGGAACATACATAGACATGCATACTATATGATTTTTTTAAAGGAATTAGCTCTTCCCAGTAGCTAGAAATCATAATATGTTAATTGTTTCTTTAAATGATGGAGATATTATCCACCTTAAACAGTGTTTAAGGGTTTTATTAAAGATGTACCAAAGGAGAATGTATGAAAATTTATAAAGATTTCTTTGAGCAAAAATGTCTAAAATATGTTTTAGCTAGTAAATTATTGTTTATATTATTTAAATTCCAAAAATATCTGAAAAAAGCCAAAATAATGCACATGAATAGCTAAGATTATAAACCAATAAATATAAGGTAACATGGAAATGTGATTGGATTCAAAAAAGCACATGAGGTGCGTAACTAGCAATGAATTGCCCTAATAATTCTTTTGGCCATAATTGAGCATCTTCCAATTTCTGCATGCAGAAAAGAAACAGGTGCACTTTTAGGTATACTTACAGTAGTTCTAGAGAGCTTATTTTGGAAAAATTCCATATCATAAGAGTTAGAAATCTTCGTTAAATCAAATAGGATTCCATTCCTATAAACAAATGTTTAAAGCCTCATCATTCAAGCTTAATGTTAAAAAATAAATTAAGTCTTATAAATAAATATATTAAAAAAGAATCAAATACAGAAATATGAAAAAGTGGCCTTGAATTACTTTAATGTAGATTATCCATTGACCATTAATCTTTTTTAAAGTAAGTATTTTATAGCAGCACATTGAGTTGGTTATATGCAAGGGTGTTAGAAAAAAATATTCTACAATGTTTCTGAAGATAAGTTATATAATTTATGTGTGTATGAAGATTGAATAAAACATTTACATAAAATGCTAAATCATGATTTACTGAGTAACCCTAATTAGTATTTTCAAATATGACCTTTAAAAAACCTAATCATAGTCCTGTAGGATTTAGCTTAAATCAGGCATGTGAAACTTGCGATGTCACATGATGTTGTGCAATGTATCACTTTTTCCCCATTGCCAGCAATGTGGTGGGCACGGTTTTAGTATGATGCATTCAGCCCGTGGGCCGGCAGTTTGACATGCCTGGCTTAAATTAATAATCATCAACTTCCTAGACTTCAACTTACAACCACAATTGGGATTCCATTTCTAAGCAAGTTAAATGACTCACACCTGATTTTTAAGGCCTTTTTTGCCACAATCATTAACCACACAACTGTTCAACCAGCTTTCTCCATTTACTTTGCTTGTTGAAAGCTGACTGGGAAGATCATAAATGGCAATCACGTGACACTGGGACATTACAACGTGATAAATATATGTCAATTGCAAAATGTCCAAATTTTGATCCTGTGTTTGTGGGGACACTGCAACAATCACAAATGCAAGGACCAGTCATAAGTCACTTTCTTCAGCATTGTCATAACTTTGACTAGTTGATAAAGTATAAGTCAAGGACAGCCTGTATTTGACTTAAACCATTATCATCATCATCAAGATATTGCTACTTTTATCAAACAGCTCTGCGATGCTCTGGTGCAACTTCCTCCTTTTGGTGTACATGCAATATCACAATACTCATATTAAAAGGTGCAAGTCTTGCACTACAGCACCACAACACCACTTTTTGTCCATTTGGCTTCTTTTCTGCAGGTGATGAATTAAAGGATGAAATTCTAGAATCTAGGATCTAGATGTTTGTTTGGGGTACACGCTTCTAAATAAAGTGGGATTTGCTGCCATATAATCAAAATGAAGAACATGTCTGAAAGCAATCCTGTGTGAGAAACCTGTCAAGGCACGTGGAACCTATTTCTGAATAACGAGTAGGCTTCGCGCCCAGTAACCCAGTGGACAAAGAAGACCTAGAGCTGAAAGACTAAAATCCCTCGGATTCCCAAGTTGTATAGCACCTATGTATGACATGATAATGTAGCTTATCCTTCCTTTCCCACGTCCAGTATGTACTGTTCATAAAGCAAATATTCTTAATTATCCACACGCGCACACATTTGCTAATTCCTCCTCCGGAAACTGTCATCTAGGTTTCCAATACTTAGTTTCATCATCACAAACAAAGTTTCAATATAAAAAAATAAAGGATATCCGGCTTATACCATTCTCATCAGAAAAGAGGAGCGGGTTAATGCCAGGTGCTTCGTCCAGTTTTATACAAGACGGGCAAGGAATGGCGAGATCGAAGGGAAATACACGGTCAGAAACGGCGCCACTTGCAGTTTCCCCGCGAAGAAACGTTTTCCAATCCCTTCCTTTCGCGACAATGGTTTGATCCGGACTTCCTCCGGTTTGGGGCAGCGCTGAGAGGTCACGGGGAGGTTGCTGGCGGTTTCCGAAGAGTAGCTAATTGAAGATTATGGCGTATTCTGGTCCCGGAGGCGCCTATTACCAGGGCGGGGTAAGACAGCTTGAAGCGTAAAAGAGTCGCTCCGGGCGCCGTCTCCTTTTAACGTTCGCGGGGAATGGCTTTGTTTGCTTGTTGAAAGCTTGATTACGGTTTGCTTGATTACGGTAGCTGTAGGGATGTGGAAGATGGCACCGCGAAGGGAAGAGAAAAACCTATCTGAATTAACCCAGAGCCAGAATGCCGCTTTGCAGAGGGAGGAGGCCTTCGCGCGGAACCTGACTTGGTGGGGTCTCGTGGAATTAATCGAAGCAACTTTCCAAAGTGGAGCCACGCGCGATGGGCACTTAGAAAGTCTCAAATCCGGTTCCCGATTTACAGGAAGAGCCTCCGCCTTCTGTAAAACGCCACAGGCGGTCTGCCAATAATTGTCGAGACAACTGATCGGGTTTGCACATTCCTCTAAACCATATTTTTTTCTGGATCTTGGTTTATCCAGTAAACTATTGGTTGCTTGGTAATTAGTGCCGAGCATCCAGTAAGTCGAAAGGTTAAGCTAAAAACGTTGTGTTTTAGGGCAAGGCCCTAAATGAACTATTGTGCAATTTCTAGAGGCTGCTAACTTAAGAGAGAAACAGATCTATACTGATCTGAATATCGATAGCTCAATAAAAGGCAATCCTGAATCTTGACTTTAACACAGATCCTGTGTGTTTTAACGAATTAATTTTAATTTCTGTGTGTACCGAACTATAACTTCTCATGAGTTAAATGAATGCCATCTTCTTTGCATTGGGATCTCCGGGCTACTACTTGTGGTATAATTTGCACAGTATTGCAAAGAAGTAGATTATTCTGTTTACATAATAATACTCTAAAATATGGAGTAAGATGTTCGAGGTTCAAATTGTATTATCTTTATTTCTGGCTATATGATATCAGCTGTACATGTTTGAAAGAGAGTTTATGTAGGCACTCAGTGCTAATCAGATGTCAATCCTCAGGTCAGCCCAGTTCTGACAATATTATATAGGGTTGCTTTACAGAGAAAAATCATTTAAATAAAAAAATTAATTAGATATAAAAAACCCAAGGTATCTCTGCTTGCCCAGTTGAACTTTTGTTTCACACTTGGGCTGCACCAACTTTCTCTTTTATGGTGTAAATATCCTTTCCTGGAAAAGATTAACACAATGAACCATGTCATACTTCCCTCCCTATATTAATCTTCTAGTAACTAGTAATTCTGTAGACGTTGAATTTGAATTACAAGATCTTGTTTAAGACCCAGTCAGCTTCAAGGGGACTTTTAGTGTTCCTGATCTAATTTGATTCTTTAATGGACTAATTTATCAATAACACTGATGCTTTTGGGGAGACAGGAGAAATGAGGCCTGCATTTAATGTGTGGTTCTAAAACATTATATGTGTGATAATATATCACTTAGGAGTACATGAAAAGAGGCAGCAAAAAACATTGAATACATATACGGTAGTTATTGTTTTTTTAGTGTTTCCTTTAGGACTACCCAATCTACTATCAAAAATTCAGAGAGCCATTAAACCTCCACATTTAGAGTTTACTTTGGTAATCCATTTTCTGTAGCTTTTTTCCTGCATGAAAATTGAAATGCATATCAGAACAAAAGTTTATTTAACCACCATGCTTCATCACTGCTGCCTTTTGGAAATACTTGATTGCCAATTGTGCCCTCCACAGCCAAAACCATACAAATTGTATTACAGAAAATATAGCCAGGGAGCTTTTAATTTTTCAATAAGAAGAAAATTATAGTTAAATTAAATACAAATATATCCATATTAAACCTACCCCTATAATTTCTTAAATGAATCTTGGGCAAACATGTAAGGCTGAATTCTGTCTTACTGTACTCTATAAAATCTACTTTCAATATGAATGTTGCACATGATCTGTCTTCTTATGACTTCATACAGGCATAGACGCTGTCAGCAATTGCTGGCAATCTTCCTCTTTTCACCAATAAATACCAGCATGAACGTTAGGTGTGTTTTTTAAATATTTCATTATGCGTATGCGTATTAAATATTTCAATGAATTTGTAAATGCCTACCTATTTCCTTTCACCAACTTGTGAACTTATGAACTTTGCAACATTCGTAATGAATAGATTTGCTAAACAAAGAAGGCATTTCCTTGTATAAAACAAATAGTTCTGCTAAGAGATTTTGTTTCTGGATAATTCTAGTTTATTACAACGAAAAGGTACTTGGGTTGCAGCCAACAGTCATTTGAATTTTTGTTTCTCTTTACCTATTGTACTAAACTATGATGGTTTGCTTGCTTTTGGCTTAGTGTGATGAGAGAACCTAATTTTGGTTTGCAAAATCATGGTCACAATTTAATATATGGTATGAAGCCAGCACTATGGCTATTTCAACAAAGCATTATTAAAACAAAACAAACTGAGTGTAATGAACTGCCAGTAACTGAGTAACCTTAAAGTATGATACTACAGACACCACAGCTGACATTTCCTAAAACCAGCCAAGTGTTTTTCTCTTGAATTCTGGTCCTCTGACTTTTTCCCCTTCTGATGCAAAAGATTTTTTTTTTTTATCTCAAGATTCGTGTAACTGAAAGGCCTAATCCAGGAGTGTCAAACTCGCTGCGTCACATGACGTGTCGTGATGTATTGTGACTTTTTTCCCATTGCCGGAGTTGGGGTGGGCGCAGCCTCCACATGATGCATTCAGCCTGCGGGCTGGCAGTTTGATACCCCTGGCCTAATCTGTGCCTTTCAGTTTTCCAATTACAAAATCTCTGCATTTGTTACAGAAATGAGAGGCTTGGGAATATACTGGTTTAAGACTGCATCTTATATATGAATGAATTATTCTGTTTGGGACTAAGTGACGGGATATCACATACGTGTACAGAATTTTCTATTATTGGCAATTTCTCTTGGAGAGAGAAGTAGAATAGTGCTCTGGCAGTGGAGTGAATCTTCTGCCACTTCCAATATCTCCTTAGCTGCCTTATGACTGTACTTTGTCCAAATTCCTATGATTGTTCAGGGTATGTCCCTTAAGTAATAATTTTATACCGTGTACCTGAAATATTACCCCTTTTACTGGTTTGACCCATCAATTAATCTCCTTCCTTGTCTATATCAAGTACCAAAGGAAACATGGATTGCCTCCAGAACGTGGATTGCTTTAGAAATTGAGGGTGTTCCATCATTAGAGGTTCTAAAGAAGAGATTGGACAGTCTTTTGTCTGGAATGATATAGGCTTCAGCAAGGAGGTGGACTAAAAGACCTCCATAGTCCCTTCCTGGTATTCTGCATTCTGATGGATTAAGTTGGCCCTTGTCTAGATAATGTAAAATATTTGTAGGCACATTGCAGTCAGATATAAAAGACTGCCAGTCTATTGAAACTATATTAGTATGAAATGCTTCTTAAATATTCCTGGGTTTTGGTTATTTGCAATTTAGGTTAGTATTTTATTTCATTTTTAGTATGGAAGTGCTCCAGGTGGACCAGCATTTCCTGGTCAGGCTCAAGATCCATTATATGGTTATTTTGCTGCAGTAGCTGGGCAGGTATGATTTTCTACCTTACTGGTACAAGATTGCTGATCCAGATATATGTTGTTAGTTAATTTTTTTAATTAGTTATGTAATGTCTCTTATTTTTTTTAGTCAAAATATACAATGTGTCTTCTGCAAAGTATAAAAATGGATTAAATAATATACAACATAGCTTTTTTTTTGAAGTATTGTCTTCCTTCCTTTATTTCATCACCAACGGATTAATTTTGCATACTTTTTCTTCAGTGGGCATATCTTCACAGCTACATTCCACCATTCATTGGGGTGGAAAGCAATAATTTACACTTGTTAAGGTTGCATTGAAAAAAGAATTAAAAGAATTGTATAAACAATTGTTGCAACCAAGGATCAGAGATTTTTTTTCCCAGGACATAGAGAACATTGTTGGTTCTTATATGCCCAAGTATATGAGTGTCCCCATTCATATGTCACAGTCTGCTCATGTCTTTGATCCCATAATACCTGCTATCTTCTTGGGGAAAGGAGAAATGTTTGGGGCATTGGCTATTACGCAAATCATAAGCAACCTAGAACTAAGGAGAAACTTCCTGACAGTTAGAACAATTAACCAGTGGAACAACCTGCCTCCAAAAGTGGTGAATGCTCCAACACTGGAAGTTTTTAAGAAGAAACTGAACAGCCATTTGTCTGAAATGGTATAGGGTTTCCTGCCTGAGCAGGGGGTTGGATTAGATGACCTCCAAGGTCCCTTCCAACTTTATTATTATTATTATTATTATTATTATCATTATTATTATTATTAAATAAAGCTGGATTGACATTGTTTGTGTTTTCAAAGGATGGGCAAATAGATGCCGATGAGCTACAAAAATGTCTGACTCAGTCCGGAATTGCTGGTACCTATAAACGTAAGTTTGACAAATGAACATTTCTATGCTGTGTTTAAGACTTCCTCTGTGGTGTAAATTTTCATGGACTAGAATCCTTGAATTGAATGATAAGTCAAAGATTACTTGAATTCCCACATGCCCCATTCACCTTGGCAGTGGTCTAGCATTATGGGGTTTGTAGATCACAACTCATTGCCTTGACTTGGCCAGATCTGACTAATAACTTTGATCGAAATACAACAGGGAAGTTCAGGTTAATAGAGTAGACTAGCAAGTTAAAAAAGCATTTTGGAAGAAAACAGCAGTAAACCACTACCACATGTTGTTGTGAAAATAACATGGACATATCCATATAATCATTAGTCATCAAGTTCAATTTGATAAAGTACTTTGATTAAGTAACTTTTACTTCTATTTGAATCAGTGGAAATTTCATAGCATTATAGGAAAATGTTTATAGTATTGCTCTGTCTTAAAAATTATTTTCTTAGTATTGCAGAGACAAATAATACACATTAATTAATTAGTGACGTGCATTACTTATTTGTTCTCTTTTTTAAAAACAGCCTTTAATTTAGAAACTTGCAGACTCATGATTTCCATGCTTGATGTATCCTTCATTTGTCTGGCTATGATTTTTACTACATTTGGGGGTTGCGAGAAATGCTTTCAGATAATGGAGAGTACTTTGGCAGCTAAAATCACGTTTAGCTTTTATGTAGAATGTTTTGATCTTTTTTTCTGACAATTAGAACAATTAATTAGTAGAAAGACTTGCCTCTAGAAGTTGTGAGTGATCCAACACAGGAGGTTTTTAAGAAGAGATTGGACAACTGTTTGTCTGAAATGATATAGGGTTTCCTGCGTGAGGATGGAGTTCGACTAGAAGATTTCCCTTCCAACTCTGTTATTCTGTTATTCTGACCATTTTATAATTTATGGTATGAAATCCACACCAGGTAAAATTGTCCATAGCAGATGCATATTTTAATAAAGAAACTTTTCTTTCTGTGTAAGTTTTTATCTATGGGGTAGCCAATGTGATTGTGTTGTGTTGAAATTGTTTGAAATCAATGTTTCATTGCTAATTGAGTAGATTCTGCATACACTTTTGTAATTTAGCTATTACATATCTTTCTATTAAAACTTTTCTGTGATATCCTTTTATTTATATATATGAATAAGGTTTTGCTCCAAAATGTGCATAGAATTGCAGTTGAATTCAATAATTTTTCAGTTAAAAAGTAAGTCCTGAGTGATCATCTACGCTTGATATCAGAGCTGCAATCCTGTGAACAATAAAGAATATTTTACTATTAGTATGGTTTGATCCTTAACAATAATCCAGAGAGATATGTCTGGCACAATGGGCTTCAATGAATTTAAAGAACTTTGGGCTGTACTGAATGGCTGGAGGCAACATTTTATGAGCGTGGATGGTGACCGCAGTGGTACAGTTGATTCTCAGGAACTGCAAAAAGCATTGTTATCCATGGGTGAGTTGTAGAACTTTTCTCTGGCTAGGGTTAATGGCCACAGGAAAAACCTACAGAAGAACCCCGAATCTTCCTTAACCTAAAAGTCTTTTGATTTCTCAAGACTTCAACTCCCAGAATTCTCCAGTTGTGTTCAGACTAGGCAAGATTGATCTAGTCTAGTCCTTGTAAAACTCAGTGGAGATTAATAGAAACTGTTACTATACCTCCCCTCAATCTTCTGCTCTACAAGTAACATAGTCTCAGTTACCTTAACCATTAATCATCAGTTTTTTGCTCTCTGTTATCGTGGACATTATTCTCTGAATTCCAAGTTGTTAGTAGCCCTTTTGGACTGAATATAATATTCCAGGAGGGGATTGACCAAGACAGAGCTAAATAGGAATAGCACTTGCCATGATCCATAAATCTATTAAGCTGGTATAATTCTAGCAAGAACTATGGCCTGCCTATTTTATCACAAATCTATATTCCTTCCTCCTAAGTGTTGTTATTCTTTTGGGGGCTGTCCATGATTCCATTTCCTTTTAGCATTTTAAAAGCTCTATATATCCACTTGGTTTCCTTGGAGGTTTCCTTTTTTTTCTGGTAAAGGTTGTTATCAATTATGCTTCCATTATCTCATTTTGCAGGACTTCCTGTTTTTCCCCAGACTCCTAGAAACATTATTTGGAATAAAACTGATGCTAAAGATTGGTGTTCTGTTTTGCAGTAAAGCACCTGTCCATCTCACTTTTTAAGAGTCATCTTGCAATTGTCCTACCTGAATATACATTACCCAATAAAGGATATTTCTGATATAGGATATTCAACATGTTTGCTTTCTTTTGTGTCTTTTATTTATTTAGGATTTAGATTGAGTCCACAGGCCATCAATGGAATTGTGAAACGATACAGCTGTCGTGGAAAGATCAGTTTTGATGATTATATAGCCTGCTGTGTAAAACTCAGAGCTCTTACTGGTATGATTAATTTCACAACAATTACTGGGCTTGACTGATTTTTAATTTCTCTTTTTATCAAGTCAAGTTTTTTGTTTTTTTTTCTGAAACACAAAGTTGATGGAATGGTCTGTGTAAGCCGTCCAGTCTATCTGTTTATGTTAGGAAACGGATTTAAACTATCTTCAACAGAAGGCCTTTTAACCATTGGATGAAGATCTTTCTGGATGGCTAGCCCATCATCGTTAATATTTTACTTGAGGTTCAGTTGAACTTTAATCTCATAATAGCTTAAATCCATTAGATCTAGTCCTAATAATTTTATTCCAAACTGTTTTTGTCTATGACATAGAAAATGTTCCAGCATTTCAAGTATTCTATTTCTGAATCTTTCTTCCAGGTTAAATCATATTGATACATTTTTTTAACAGCACTAAATGTAGGAAAGAGAAATCTCTGCACTTTGATTGATAAAGGATTAGAACTTGTGGATTTCCAAAGTGTATTAGTATTTTAATCCTTGGACCTAAATTAATCAGTAGATCATTGTTCAAAAATAATTTCTTGTGTTTGTCAGTTTTTAGTTAGTTTTTCTGAAACTGACAGTTATAATAGACTATTTTCTTCTCCTAACATGTGATTTGCCATCTGATTCATTTTATTTTATTTTATTTTATTTCTTTACAGATAGTTTTCGAAGAAGGGATGCAGCCCAGCAAGGGATGGTGAATTTCCAATATGATGATGTAAGTGGTTTTAAATTAGTCTTTCCAGCTAGAGATGTGAAATATGCTTTTCCTTAAGTGTCGTGAACAGTGATTTCAGTATCAGTTGTTGAAATTTGTTTTCATGGTAATTATCCCTTCTTCCACTGGACTTTTTATAAAATTTTATAGCTGTGCCCTTGCCTTCATTAGAAGCTATTCTCAGATAATGGACGGCCTTTGAGGATCATAAGTCTGTTATGTAGCAACAGTGAAAGCTGTATCTTAATATGATCAGCCTAACACTGTATTGCCTATACCAGAAGTGGGCAATAAATTTTCCCAAGAAGCCACATGAGAAACTGGGACTATTGTGGAAGACTGTCCATCCTGCTGCTTGTCTGAATAAACAAAGAGCCAGATATGGCCAATGGTCCTAAAATGTCCATTCTATCCTGCACCAATTTTTCCCAAATTGGTACATCGTCCATATGTGTGTATTTTACTTCCCAGAATTCTGATGGCAATTGGTGAGAATTCTAGGAGCAGATGTCAATATGATTGGAGGGCCAGAATAGAAGTAACTACTGTGTTTCCCCAAAAGTAAGACCTACCCCCCCCAAATAAGCCCTACCTTGATTTTGGGGAGTGGGCCTAATATAAGCTCTACCCCCAAAATAAGCCCTAGTCTTGGGGCAAGGAGCATGCCCAAATATAAGCTAGGGTGGGGTTGGGGGGGGAGCCGCTTTAGGTACCCGGCACTTACTTAACAGGTCTCTCATGAATTGATACCTGCCTCTTTTCACCGTACCACTTCTTCTGCAGTGTCCCTCAACCTGTATTTCACAGTCAGAGACCTTTTCAGAAGGCCTCTGCAGCCGAGAATCAAGCCACCGTGCAGTGAGTGGTAAAAACACCACCCGAAAATAAGACTTGGTCTCTTTAGGAGGCAAAAAAATAAGACTGGGTCTTATTTTCAGAGAAACACAGTAGTATATAGCTAGCAGCAGTCCAATATATTGGTAGCTTTTGAATATTGGATTTTAGGCAATTCCTTTCCAGCCTTACTTGGGAACGCTATCAGTTGAACATAATATTTTTTGTATACAAAGCATATATCATTAGGCTACATGTGCTACTCAAGTTTAGTGTCAGACATTTTCCAATAGACTGTCTCATGTCATGTGCTGGATCGCACTAGATTCATACTGGATGCTAGTCTATGAGTCTTCTTACTGAAGTCCTAACTTGCTCCCTCACTGCTCCAAAATGCCACGTATATTTCCAGTAGTTAGCAAAGTGATTAAAAGAAGTATAAGCTGTCAGGCAGTATAGATCAGTATCTTAAAGAACTTCAGTCTTTCTTGGCAAGAATTGAGAACCATTAGATAATGCTCCTGTGGCTTTTCAAATCAAGAATTTGCAAGATGGTACTTGAAAGTGCCACTGCATTGGCCACACCATTAAATGATAGCCATAATACTTCCCAGTTGTTTTTAAATGATTTAAAATATTAAACATGAATGAGAAGTTGTCGATGTAATTGTAATGGCCTACTGTTGAAGTCTAGATGCTAATTTTCAATTCTCATCAGGCATTACAGTTTTTAGGAACGAGGCCCAACTGCTGAAGGTCCACAGGCTTCCCTATCTCTGTATTACAGCAATCTTGCAATGCATAATTGCATAAAAAATATTGTGATAACAAACTATACCTGATACACAGTTTCTTTCGCAGTTCGTTCAGTGTGTCATGAGCATCTAACTCAGAATGAAGACAGACAGATGAGCATGGATCTACATTCCATATCACTTTGCTTTGCGTCAAACAAATATGCTATGTAACTAAATTGTGATATTTGCATATTTTATAAATATTAATCAATATGCTTTTATAGTTTTTGTAACTAATGAAAGAAGGAAATACAATAAATGTTGTTTGAGTGGATCTGCTTTATATATTTATAATTTGCATGAGGAGAAAAGGAAACAAATTATTCATGTTTACATTTAATGTTTCTGTATCATTTAAAATTGATCACATTGGAAGTTAAAATAGGAATGTATTGAAATGAATTCATAAAATGTCATGCAGGTTTATTTCTAGGAAGTTTTTTTAAAAACTCAGAATAAACTAAAAGTTTGTCACTTTCTCCGCAGTAGGCAAAACATTTTTCTAAGTGTTCAGTTGGCTGTCTTAATATTTTGCTCTGGTGTTTATTTCATAGAAACTGCCCAATTGGTAGCTGATTTAATTACATTTACCATTTTAGTTTATTTTTTTTATTTTAACCATTTATATGGTTTTTCATCTCACTACTGTGACTCTGCTACTGCTATATCACATATCTGCATGCGAGGAATATTATTGGGATCGGGAAGAGAATAATTGCCTACATTTCATTATTTTTTAAAACACATGTCCCCCATCTACGTGTACTAAAGTTGATAACACAAATCATTAATTTCAGTGGCAGTTGACCAGAATTTTGGCTACATTATTTTTTCTCTAGAGAGATATTTTTCCCATCCTCCAAATAAACACAACTTTCATGTTGTGTCTCTTGCAGAACGCATCTTTTGTTTTAAATAAACAAATGCTTTACCAAAGGCTCTCGCTTACATATTTGGTTATATATGCATTGAATGGCACCATAAAGCATAATATAGACTAAAAGTTTACAGCGTATTGATTATAAAGAATATTTTTGTTTTATAATGAACACACTCTAGAGTAATTGTAGAAGATTATTACAATAGAAAAATTCTTTAAATTATTCCCTTCAACTTTTCCCAATAAGAGAAGGATTGATAGGTGACCAAGTATAACAGGTTTGATTTTTTACAAAGAACCACTTTGAAACTACAATTTGTACAGATACATTTGTACAGGTTCATTTAGTGACCCTTCAAAATTACAATGGCATACAAAGTTACAAAGGTCATGTTTTTCTCCCTTATTACTGTTGCAGCATCCCTATGGTCACATGATCAAAATTCAGATGCTTGGCAACTGGTTTATATGGCAGTTGCCTTGTGTCCCTGAGTCATGTGATCAGCTTTTGTGACCTTCTGACAAGCAAAGTCAATGGGGAAGCCGGGTTCACTTAACAAATCATCTTACTAACTTAAGTGATTCACTTAACAACTGTGGCAAGAAAATTCGTAAAATGGGACAAAACTCACTTAACAAATGTCTCGCTTAGCAACATAAATTTTGACTCAATTGTGGTTATAACTCAAGGACTACATGTAGTCATTTATTCCCACCCTGAGTATTTCTAATCTGTCAGAATTCTAGATGTTTCTCATCTACAATTGGAAAAAACATGAATTTGTTTGAATATCTACTTTATAGAGTGCATTTTCAAGGAACTTTTTGACAAGCTGTTGGACTTATGTTTTGTTAACTACTCCCACATAGTTCATGCAGCGAAAGCTCTTCCTATTTCCTTATTTGTGGAGCTGCTAGCTTCTTTGTTCCCAGGCTGTATATTAAATTGGAATGATGCATCCTTTCCAGACTTATATATAAAATAAAAGAAGAATTAGTTGGTCGGGGCTGCATATAACTTTTTGTAACATTCTGGATGTAGCTTCATTAGTAGTTGTACATTTATAGCAATTTAAGTGTTATTTGGGGTAGTTTCAATAAGGTATTGAGTATTAGCATTTGAACTGGAAAAAAACATACAGCATTATGTATTAGTAGCAATGGTAATTATCCATAGTTTTTAATAGGAATTTTTAATCTTTGGAGATTGGTTGACAGATTTACAATAGTGCTGCCATAGAAGGCACAGCAAGTCATGGAACATCCATTTGCCAATAGGCAAACTAGTGGATTTACCTTTAGGCTATGTCATCTGCTATGTTCCTTCTGCATCAAGAGAGTATATTTCTATGTCCTTTCAGTTTTTTAGGAACAATACATAAGAGATTACCTTTAATATTATCACTAGACTACAGGTGATCATCCATCTAAATTCTTACCTTTATTATTTGGAAATTATAAGGTAAGCTAAATAGTGCTACCTTGAGGATATTCCTTTTCTATATTTTGTAAATTAAAATGCCCAATGCTATAATTTTTGTTTATAATTTAATTCTTCCAGGCCCATTGGTTCACCTTTTTCAGATTTATAATACAACATATTCTGAAAAGTATCTAATTAGACATATCAGTAGTGGTCTTCTTTCAGCTCTCCCTTATGTCTTGCGAAGCACCCCTGGATTTTTTAATTTTTTTAAAGAGCCTTGAGATCCTTTTTTTAGTAGTGAATCCATTCTGGATATTAGAGAATTGACAGGATTTTATCAGTCTGCAAACCTTAAAAATAATAGTCTGATAAATAACATAATAATTAAACATTTTAAAGTAAGTTGCCATGATTTGAAACTCATTCTTTTATTGTCATAATAATACATTACTAACAATGTAATTACTTTGCATTAAATATTTTAATAGTTTATGGTGATTGAAATATGCAAGTTTTGATATCTCCAGGTTATAACTTTATTAAAAAGATTATTTTGTCCAGTAACAGGAAAGCTGGCTTTATGAATTTTGATACTCACAACAACAAAATTGTTCAGCACTGCAGTGATAAAAAGAGAATTTTTCATTGGAATTGACAAAATTTAATGTTTCAAGAAACACATGTTTAGTTGCTATTATAGAAACAATATCCAGTGGTAAATACAGCTTTTTACACATGGGATAATTTTAATTATTTGAACTATGTAACCAACACAAAAACACTACATCAATAATCCAATTTCTATATTTTTCACCAACTATGTTGAAGTATTTATGTTGACAATGCTTTAATGACAGATTTACAATATGGTAATTATATTGAAAAAAATCACAACAATTAATAGTTAAAAATTAAAATAAAATTGCCAGCACACTTCCACATAATGTTAGAATGGTGAGCAGTGTCCAGATAACTCAGTGGTACATTTTTGTTTAAAGATTTATAGTTTAATAAGCACCAGACCATATGCCCTAGTACATATATATTCTCAATATTTAGGCAAGTCAGCATTATTGTATCATAGTAAGATATGTGATACCATAGGATTTGCAGAATTACAACTGTGATATTTTACAGTTATTACTTAGCACCACTAAGCATCCAAAGGGCAGTAAAGCATATTTACAAGTGTTTCCAAATAGTTCGTAAAAAATATATCTTCAAAAATTTGAATATGTAAGGTCATAAGGCCTCTAAGGCTTTAAAAAAATACTTCTATGGCCATTTTTCTAATTTATAAAGACCAGAGGGATATTTTATTTTAATTTTCACACTTGTAATTTAAATAAGATTTACAAATCTATTTGTTAAATTCCACTGTGCCATCTTCTCCTGCCTGATTGTCAAAATGATGTAGGGAAGATTGTCCCATACTAGCCTGTTTTCTTGTTTGTGTAATGCTTCCTACTTACATTATTAATCTATTTTTTTTTTTACTTTCAAATAGCTTATGTTAGATTTCTTTTTGGATTTCAAAATAAGTTTTACAAAAGCTTTGTTTCATTCAAACTGCAGATTAGAACAAATTGTTTTATAAGGTTAAAGACTGATATACTTAGCAAACCTGGTGAGAGACTCCAAAAATTAATAAATTACTGTAAATGCTATCAAATAAAGTCATTTTAAACCAGGTTTACACATCATGTGGAATTGCTGATGCCTTCTAAATAGCACAAAAATAATTAGTAGCTATTATAAACACCTGCAAAATTCACTTTGAAAGTAAGACAATATTTTAGATAAAATGAAAAAGTGATCCTGTTTTTGTTTTTAAGCAAAGTTATGAGGACAGAAATCCAATTATAAAGCTCTGAAAGTTTTTTTATATTCAGCATTTTTTTTTACTTGAAACTGATTTATTTTGAGGTCTAGTTGTAATGGATTGATTTCCCAGGTATTAATGGTCATTTTGAGTATTAGTTTCAATTGACACTTACAAATTATACCAACTTCAACATCATCATGCGTATACCGACTAGGAATTATGATAGTTGAAATCTATTTCTTTATGACTGCTTTGATTGTTCAAGTAAATTGTGCCAAAATATCCTTTAAAAAAGATATCTATGGGGATTCTCAGTCATCCAGGTTTTGTTTGTCCCAAATGTGCTCTTTCAAGAGGCAACTGCTTCTTGAAAAAAATACCTTTGGGATGATTTAAAACATATTATTTCCTGATAACTCCATAATTCACACTTATTCCCAGATAATCTATTCTGTTGTTTTTTCTTTGATTAAAACCATTCTGTACTGTTACCTTGCTATAGAACTACTAACACACAACTATAGTTTGGAAGCAATTATTGAAACAATGTTCTTATTTCTTTTATCTACACATTTCCTTGGTTATACAGCGAAACAAAGTTGAAAACTGATGAAATACTTATCAACCACATCATACCAAGATATTAATTATTTAAAAAGGTGAAAGGAAAAGGCATTAAATTTTCATGACCAAGAGTTTTGTTTATGAAAAAAGAACAATGGGTTGTAGCCAGTGATCTGATAGCACAAAGCATCTACTGCTTGTGTAAAATCCAGCACTTGTTATAATTTTGTTGTTAAATAATGTTTGTGGCAGTTATTTCAGGTACACTTGTGGTACATCATGTCACTGTTAGCAGATTAACTACCCTGCATTTTTTTTCTCTTGGCATTACACCTTGGATACAACCCATTCGGTGGAACCAGCCATTATTGAACTTTTATGTTTTGAAACACAGCAAGTGAAAATCTTGAAGGTAGCTATGCTTTTTTCATAAACACAAAACTTAAAATACACCAGCAATAGAAGTAAGGAGGAATTAGAAGAAACATCCATCCTAACATTTTATCTGGACAGTAGCTTGGAACTCAAAATCCATTTGCCAACTTTCATTGTCTTGGATTTACTGACACTTTTGCCGATTGGCATCCATCATTTTTTTTATACACCAAGACAACTCAAGCTTGTAAGCAGAGAAATCCTGCACTAGACCATAGAAATAAATGCCAGTTTATTAAAATTATATTTCATTTTACATTAAAATTATTAAGTATTAACAAATGTTAGCCATGGTCAATGACAATGCCCACAAATTAACTGCAGAGGATTATTATTTTCTTGGTGAACAATCTACAATCATCTGAGTTCTCACATTACATTCAGTTCTGTCTGAAAAGGAAAAGGGAAGGAAAAAACCCACTTCCTTTTTCTTAGTAATTTAAATGGAAGACAGCAACAATGCCATTTTCTAATAACACATGGACTTACATCAAGCCAAAGATCCAAAAAGGCACATGTTAAACTTCTAAAAATTAGCAAGAACAAAAAGTGACGGGGAAGATGATCTCTACTACAGCTTTCCTTTGACTTGTCAGGAGAGCCTTTTGCCTTTGACCGGGAAGAGAGCGCAGTCAATGAAACTAAAGAAAAAGACTTATAATGGTAAGTAAATTTCACCGGGCCTAACTCAGCAGTCATCCTTCAAGTCCCTGCCTCATACTTTATATCTGCAAAATTAAACATTTATATATATTCTTTTATAATCTGTTAGACATTCTCTTATGCATGAATTTCCTTTATGCATTTTTGTTCCTATTTAGTACAAATCAAAATACTTACCAAAACCTTATGCCACTTTCTAGAGACTGCTATGACTGCAAAGCCAGTTTTGTACAAATATAACTGGCAAAGTTGTATAAATATAATACCTTTAAAGTTTTACATAATTTACAGTTGAAGGTATCTTTAGAATAGAACCTTTTCTCGTTGTAGAACTGACATTGTCAAAAAGTGTAATTTCCTACAGTAAGTCCAGTTACATGACAGAAGGCCATATATGGCACTTCACATACAGAAAGAATTATGTGAAAGAGGTAGAAGATTCAGAAAAACAAATGACATTCCTATCCAAATACTGTCAAATATTAAATTATATTAAATGCCTAAGAATCCTTTTAATGTCATGATTTTGCAAGGACCCTTAGGCAGACCCCTTAGATCCTGTCCATGCAATTTCATCCAATATTGTCCTTCCATTATGGCATGATAAGGCAATTATTTTCTCCAAATCTCCTCCATAATAGAATGTGCTAAATAATGCTCAGATCCAACATACATGTGTTACGAATTCTATTATCCCAAAACTTCATATCTAAATCTTGCTTATAAGCAGCTGGTGAAAAGAACTCCATATCAAAGACATAGGGACAATCATAATTATTTTAACTCACCATAATTTGGATGTGAAATTAGCAAGAGGGCTTTGAAATCCTGCTTGGGATATTCAAAAATCTTTTTCTGTATACGACTTCGACTATTTTTGTCTTTTTATATTGTATGTCTCATATTATCTGAAACTCCTACAGCGAGGATAATCATTCTTCTATGAAAAACTAATAACCTCCCACAATGCTTAGTTTGTAGGAGCTTCACAAAAATGTTGCATTCTGATGACTCCTATTGTATATTATTCTCCTTTATCCTATCCAAATAGAAATTATGAGAATCCTCCAGTCATTCCAGCAGAAAAGCATATTATTATACAACTGTACACAGATGAATGGTCTCTGGTCATTCAGTCAAGCACTTGAACATTTCTTATTTGCCAATACTTGTACAAGCTTACACAGTATTATATGATTACTTGGTTAAAAAGTTAAACTGAACTGGTGGTTAAGATGTGTAGATTTTAAAAAGTAGGTATTTAATATGTACAGCAGATACAACATTTTGACCAACTTCACATTAATGGCTGATTCTTCAAATAGATAAAAAAAATGGGTTGTATTTGAATCAAGATTTAATTCAATTGATTTTAATAGGAAGAGGGGGGGAAAAACTGTGTTCTCAAAATTTTAGAGACATTCTAGATCCTTCATGCTAGTTCTTCCTGGAACATGAGGCAAAGTTTAATTTAGAATGGCACTTAGACGAATGAGATAGAAGGGCTGGATAATTTTGATAGGAAACCAGTTTTGAGAAAAAAAATGTAATTGCCAACTTTTCCTCCTGCAGTGCTATGTTTTTTTAATGCCAGATATCATACATACCTTATATCCAACTAGGCTATTGGTCCATCTATCTCACTATTATTAACAGAGGGTGTTAATGCTTTCCTGGTTTTTCAACAAATTATTCTGTACCTATTGGCAGATGAAATTGAACCTGAGACCTTTGCATGCAGCTAAGCTATATTCATGAACCTTCCATGAAATATCTAACTTGACTCCTAAGTTTTGTAGCACGCTCTTCAGGCAAAAACCTAACTACAGTATTCATATTTCACAACTGTCTGCAGATAGCTTTTTGCTGAGAATGTAATTGTAACAGGTTAAAAAAAAATCACTGTTTTCTTATTGAAGCTGTTGTCAAAATATTTTGTCTTTTTAGAACCGAGCTGTGGAAAAAAAAAACATCTTATTCCTGCATGCTAACTCTACTACAGTAAAATGAGTAATCCCTTACATATGGATAGTGGCAAACAGAGGTTCATGCACACAGCATAAATGATTATGTACCAAATTCTGAATCACTCTCTTTTAGATATTTGGGGACATGTTAGACCAGGAGAAAAAAACACCATTGGGACTTCAAAAGCAGTATCTGAATGTCTATATAATATCTGACATCATGCACAGTATCTTAGCATGTTCAGCTCTGTCTATACCAGGTTAATATCTTTATTTGTAATTCACAAAATTTTAATCAACTGTAGAAAATTCAGTGTCTTCCTTCAATGGGAGAACTCGCTTATCCTGTGACTACTTGTATCTTTGTTCTATCAAGTTGTCTGCTGAGCAGATGAATGTTCAGTGATTCAGTGATGCTGAATTTATATAAAATTTGAAGTAAATTGTTCTGGTGACAGCTCAGGTGAAAGCTAAATACTTAAATGGATGTCTCCCATAGCTGTAAAAAAAAAAGAGAGAATGCATAATTGTAGGACAGTAGTTTCTATCTGTTCCTTATGCAATAGGAAAGCCTGCAGCAGTTTGATAGTTTTCAGGACAGTGAAATTGCAACCCCTGCCACTTTCCAGAAAGATGGTAATGCAGCACAAAAAAAGGTTTCTAAGAAATGGGATTTACGGTAATTTTTTTCTTTCTTGTTTGGCAGTACTCCCAAATATGCCTGTAAAAAGATGTTGCCAATGGTGGGGAGGGCTAAGAAACGCAGTGGGTCAGAGCCATCTTCTCTTATTGATCTCACTCTTTGCATCAACAGGAATGGAGTAGTCCTATTTCTAGAATTAAGTGCCTGATGTTCTAATATTCTAATGTTCTCTAGAGGACTGCAGTGACTGTAGACCTTTGCTTGCCCATTCCTGCTTTTTTATTTTTAAAATACTCAGCTGATCCATGTTTCAATTTCAGCCCAATCATAGACCAAAGACCTCTTACCTATGCCCAAACAGATAGCTCTTCCAAAACCAAAGTAAAAGTCAAGCATACCCTGGCACTAGCTCTGTGGGCCTTCTTCTCCTCATCAGGCAGTGGAGGCATGGGATATGGATACTTTCTGCTGGAAGCAATGGAGCCAGTCGATGATGACGGGGACTTTGCAGGGGAAAGAGTCCTGGAGATCAGAGACAGAAAAGAGACACAAAATGTCTTGGGACACCAGAAATTGCAACTGACTGAAAGCTTTGCTAAGAATCTCAGTTAAATCATTTCATTCTACAAGGAGAATTAAAGGCTTCTAAGCCATCGTTTGGGGAAAGCACTGTCTCCAACACATTTCTTGAGGACATTTGGTTCACATTAGTGCCAGCTCCGAAAGGACCCGGCCCTTTCTCAGCCATGAAGCAACATGAAGCTGATGTAATTTCTTATCATTTTTGCCATCAAATGATAAGGAAAAATTATGCTGACATCATTTACAGAAATGAAAGCAAAACAAGCCAATGTTAGTTTGTATTGTTGTTAAGAAGTGTAGCTATAAATAATTTTACCTCACACTTTGCCTCACATCGGATGGCTTCAAGCAAGTATTCTTTCACTCAGGTAAAAAAAATAATACTGGTCTACCTAATAAATCAATATGGATTTGCTGAAGCCATATATACATAAACTATTTATATATATATAAACTATTGGTCTATCTTCTAAGCAGCCTTTGGAAACCTGATACTGAAGTTCCCACATTGGCCATGATTATGGCCAGTGTCTTGTGATTGTGGCCATTTGATTATGGCCACTGTCTCTACTAGGTGACACGGATTGGAGAAAAATTTTTTTTAATTTTACTGAAAGTTATTGTTCCATGCAATAAAATGATTGCTTTACATATTTTGGAGTAGCTTGAGAAAGTACAAATAAAATTACTGAAGAGATCGGTGATATTAGGGACAGTCAGCTTTCTAGTGGCTGAGTACCTAGATCAACATTTGAGAGGGTGTGTTAACAGAGCCAAAGAAGGTGAAGCCACATTATGCATGTAGCAAGCAAACCTTTAGGTTTTTGTTTTGTTTTAGGGCTTCCCCAACAATATTTTCTTTCCCATTTCTAAAGGATCAGAAACGATGCACTTGGCTTGTATCAGCCATGGTCAAGAGGTTCTCAAAAGCTGCAAAGAGAAGACTTAGGTACATATGATCCTGGGCTGCAGGTTTTCCACTTGTGATCTACCCCAATGCAATTTATACTGATAGCATTATGTTCAGGTAGTCCTTGATTTACAACCATAATGCAGCTGACCCATTGTGGTCGTAAGTTGTAACGGTCATAAAATGGGTCATCATGTGATTGACCTGATTTTAGTTTTTTGCAGTATTTGTTAAGTGAACCCCTTGATCGCAAGGGGTATGGTTTTCCCAAAAAACAGAGGTCTGGTTTTCAATAAAACCATTGTAAAACACAGTAATGTGAGTACAGAATGCTGCAAACAGCCATAAATATGGCTGTGTTGCCAAACACCCAAAGTGAGTTCTGTAGCTGGGAAGGCAAGGGGTGACTGTCAGAACTCTGGATTTGGATTTTAAGTCCCCTTTTTCAGGTAGATCTTAACTTTGAACAGTCAGTAAGCGACTGCTCGTAAGTCAAAGACTACCTGCATCTACATCAATGTACCTCAGACTTTTAAAACTAGGTGGTTTCCATATATTTTGGGCTATAACTTCCATGTTTCCCAGCTGATAAATCTCTGATTCAGTTAGCTGAGAATCGTGATACACTCTAATGCATTAGGGCAGTTTCTGATTAGGGACAGGTGAGAGAGAATTAACTAGCCCAGATCTTAAACACCGTGTTTTAACTAGCCCAGACCTTAAACACCATGTTTTAAAAGTCCATCTCTCATTTCATATTCCCAAACTATATGTGCACAGAGCTGCAGCTCTAGTTTGGAATCAACAGAGCAGATCCATTTATCATCATGTATATAAAACAAAAATATAGACACAGGCATGCAGTTTAAAAGTTAGAATGGTAAATTATGAAGAAACCAAGGCAAAGTGCTCAGTACACATGCAAGCATAATTTAATATGCTGTAGTTCCAGCCAAACTTGATGTCTGAGGGCGCTGGGGGTGGGACGGAGGGGAGAATAAACAAATGGACTGAAAGAGTACTCAGCATTTCTAGACAAGGTGGATCAGATAAGCAGCAGCAAGTCAACATTTGCATCACATATAAGGCATTCTATTTTTTTCTAAGTCAATAAAAGCTTTTCACTTTTATTCAAAAGATCAGGAATGATTGATCTCAGAATCAAAGGAACCAAATCTTGTGCAAATATTATTTCTGCACCAGTCCTTAACTACATTAAAAGAGGCATGGGACCATGCTTTTGAATTCCAGGCCTAAAATTTCTGCAACATTCTACTTCTGCTTACTTGGTGCAATAATTTATAAAACAACTCTATTTTATAAGATGGGGCTTCTTCTCTGGAGAGAGTCCGCATGATCAAATATCACTAAAGCTAGCTACCATGACCATATGAAACTCTTAGATATAAACAGCTGCTCTAACATTAGGCCATATTTACAAACTGTATTTCATAGAGGCTGTGTTATGGCTCTGATATTAGTAAAATGCAGTTGTTTATAAAGGTAGCCTAATGTCAGAGCAGCAACACAGCCTTCACGTGACAATGGGGGCCTTCACATCAGTAACACAGGAAGGGAACTCTAGAACACCCTGCATTTTAATTATATGTAAGAAAATTTAAAACCTTTACTCTAGTTTTCCTATAATTCTCAACCATTCTCAAACTAATTCTCATCTAATGTGTGAGAGCTACAACTCCCAAGAATTTCCAGTCCATACTATAGTTAGAATTGTAATCCTTCCATTTGCAGAGGCAATCAGGTTGGGAAAAAAAACCTACTGTATACTAAACTCAAAAATACAACTATTAAGTTACAGTACTGTTTTTGTAGTGTACTATAATTTCATGGCTGCTGATGCTATTTTTTTTCAAAACAAAAATTATTACTATGGGGGAAAATATAAAAGCCAAAAATTCAGCTGATCTCAGGTATCGTGTTACTTGGATGAAATATCAAATGCAGAGAATGGCTGTCAGGCAGGTAGACCTCAGATAAGGACTTTTGTTTTATTATTAATTCATACAGGTGTGCTATCCATTTGTTGCGATCTCAGAACCTATTCAGGCACAGTTGTCTCTACCCAGCCCAATGAACATCTTCAATCGTTGCCTCAATTGTGAAACAATAAAAGAAGAATCAAAGTTAGTGACTATTTCACTGTGGGCCATTTTATTTTTCATGAAGTTAGTCAAGCACTTCTGTAAACACGCAATTAATTTAGCTCAAAGATCAGTGATCTGATGTCTCCAGATAGACTTGTATTTGCATCAAGCCTGCTAAAGTGATTAAAACAAGGGAGTATGGCAGTTACACTTCAAAATAACTAGCAGGCATAAAACAGATTATCCCTGATTTAGATACTGTGAATCCTGCAATTACATAACTGCTTTCCTTTAAATAGTTTTACATATTTATACAATTGTATTAAAATATCTATTGCTCTGGAACACTGACTTAATATTGACTAACACTAACTCAATGCAACATATCTGAGGGGAAAAGACATTGTTTAAATGATATTGATGTAGCAAGATTTATTGGGAATGCTAAATTCTCTAGTTTGGTTGTGTTTCACTGCTTAGATTAGATGAGAGAAATCATTATTAGAAATCAAATTTAGAAAGAAATGGTAAAAAGTGAAGAGAATTAATAAATTTGCCATTTGAAGTGCCCACAGACATAGTTCATCAACCCAGTCTAGTTCTTCCCTCAAATAATTACCCTTCTAATACTTTGGATTTCAATTTCCAGAACTGGCCAGTTCTAAGATCAGACGTCTAGCACATCTGAAAAACTTTGGGTTGGCAGACTGATCTATGTTATTGGTCTTGTCTACTATTGCATCATATATGCACACACAAAGCTTCTTGACAAAATAACATTAGACTTGAAATAATGCCATTTCCCAAATAAATTGCTCAGGAGGTCATTTTAGACCACCATAGAAGCTACAACTGCTTATCCCAGTAAATATACTAAGATTTCCAATAACCTTACTACTATGTTTAAACTTACTTGTTTAACAATTTATCCCCATTTCTTGGTCCTATAAGAGCACATAGTATATCAACTTTCTTGCTGCGTAGCAATCTCCCTATCTGAACTCAATGACTTTCTGGATAGGCTTCTGGTCTTGGGGACTTTAATTTGCCTATTCTTGATGGAGGATTAGAGATAGCTTGTGAGTTCCTGGCCATGATGACAACTTTGTCATTTCCCAAATCATTTAAGGTCCAATGCATAACAATTGTACACCCGATTGATTTTTCTATCAATCTGATATAATCTGGATTTGGGTGAATTAGTAGTTTCTCTGCTCTCATGGTCGAACATCATTCTCTAGGTAACCTACAGATCACAGATACTCCATGCAGGAGCTGGACCTATTAGGTCAATCCAACCCATATGACTAACAAATCCAATTGGATTGATCACACACCTTTTCATGGTCTGACCAAAGTCCTAGAATGAGAGGACAGCCTGACTCTTGATTAGATCAGGCCCAGAACTTCCCCTGATTTATGAAGGAATGAAGAGATATAAAGTAGGAATGAAGATACCCACAGTAAATGATTAGATCTGATCAAACATGATCTATGAAGTGCTTATCTTGTAGCAGTAAGGGAGACAAAATGCATTTTTCCACCCTTACTGAATACATAAATAGCCATCCAGAGCCCTTGTTTTGGGAAGGAGTGGGTCTGGGTTCACTTGACATTTGACAGATAAAATTGACCAGATCTATTCTAAGTTAGATTCTGACCTTGAAGCAAATCCTTTGGAGATGATAATAGCTGAGCCTAGCTCTATTATCTGCAAGGATTTTGATCTTATTGGGCCTGAGGATTTGGAAAGGTTTCTTGTGACTGTCAGCACTGCATTGGATCCATATCCCTACAGGATGATCAAGGCTACTTGGGAGAAAGACAAGTGGCTGGGTGTAGCTGTGGTTAATTTTTCTTTAAATGACAGGGTGCTCCCACCATCTCTTCTTTAAGGGAACATTGTTGGAACAGGACATTTTGAAAATTTTCATCCAGTTTCCAATCTTTTCCCTTTTAGGGAAAATAGTTGTCCTGCAGCTTCAAGGGATGCTGATTGTCTAGACCTCTTTTACCCAGAGGCTTAACTTTGGCACTGAGATTAAATTGATCACACTCTTTAATGACTTGTGGCAGGACCAGGATGAGGGTAGTGCATTCATCTCACTCTTCTTGACCTCTTGGTGGCTTTCAAAGATCATGATATTCTTCTGAATCAGCTCCAAGTTGGGGATGTTATGCTGATTATTCTCATTCTTCCAGGGTCACTTCCAGTTGGTATTGATAGGGAGGAGAGATCCAGCTCTCAGCCCCTACTTTGTGGGGTGCTGCAGGGTTTGGTCTTTCTGCCCTTCTGTTTGAGCCGAGGTGGCGCAGCAGTTAGAATGCAGTACTTCAGGCCACTTTAGCTGACTGTGTTCAGCAGGTCAGCGGTTCAAATCTCACTGGCTCAAGGTTGACTCAGCCTTCCATCCTTCCAGGGTAGGTAAAATGAGGACCCAGATTGTTGGGGGCAATGTAAATATATATATATATACATTGCTTACTGGTGTACACCGCTTAGAGAGTGCTTGCACTTAAAGCGGTATATAAGTCTCATAAATAAATAAATAAATAATATCTATATGAAAGGTTATCCAACAATTTGGGGTGAGGTATCATTAACATGCTGATAATACAGGACTTTATACCTCTACCTGGCCATCTGAGTGACGCTGTGAAAAATTATCTCAGTGTCTAGTGACTGTGGGCGCCTACAAAAAGATTCAATTCAACCCAAGTGGGTAGTTTTGGTTTTGAGGATTTTCCATCTTTACTTCTGGATGAGAAACACTGTCTCAGACAGAACTAATGCACAGTCTGGAAGTCCTTTTGGACTCATGGCTCCTGCTGAAAGAGCAAGTGGCAGTGGTGCCAAAGAAGACTTTTGCAAGATTTGTGTTGAGCATCAGTTGTCATTACTCATAGATGAGAGTGTCCTACTCCACAGTCTTTTACACTCTTGAAATTGCCTCTTTGGACTATTGTAGCATACTCTATATTGGGCTACCCTTGAAGAGCACTTGGAAGCTTCAGTTGATGTGGAATGAGGTGGCACAGGGAGTTAATGATGGCATGTGACACCATTGCTGTGTTAGTTGCATTGGCTACCAGTTTCCCTCCAGGTTCAATTCAAGGTGCTGATAGTCACTTTTTAAAATGATCCCTAATATCTTGGGATTAGATTATTTATAGAGCATTCTCTTCCTGATTGTTTTTACCTGTCCAATCCAACAGCAGAAACATATTGTGGGTACTATTGGCCAAGAAATGTTGGCTGGCAGGGCTTTAAAGAAAAGTTTTTTTCTGCTGTGGTTCCTGCCCTCTGGTTCCTCACCATCAAAACTTAGATTGCCCCTCATCCTGCTGACCTTTATAAGGCCTTGAAGGCCTATTTCTGTGCTTGTGTCTGGGTCCTTGGATATATGACAGAGCCCATTTCCTGGCTATGCTGAAGGCCACATATGATTCTCCAGCTTGTATGGGAGATGGGAGGCAGTATTAATCAAATAAATAAATACTGAAAATAAGTATATCAGTATATCAATCTGAACCTTATCTTATGGTGCATAATCCTCTCTGTCACTCAGAATAGTGAAGTAGGTAGCATTATTGCTCTCTTTCTATCATTCTTATTAGAAAAGTATATATTCTCACACCTTTTTCATTTTTGTCTGGAATCAATCAAACTGCAGTTAAGATCTAAACAGAAAAATATACTAATCTCACCTTCTTCAGTCTATAAAAGTATTTGAAAGAACATCATGTATTCCATATAACCTAGGTGTTTTTTCCCCCCTTTAATGAACCCCTGTATAGGTATTTTTCCTTCCTGACCTCAAGGGAGAACTCTTTTCTCTTGTGGACTAGGGCAAGATAATAGTAATTGTGACTGCTGGAGATGGTAGAAATCTATATCTTCTGGTTATTATGGTAGCTTCAAACATTTGCATGAGCAAATTTCTGAATAGTAAAGATTGCAGTGTTTTCATGTTTTCAAAATATAGGAATTCTTAAAACAATTGTCTTCAGTTATATTCAGAAAAGTTACTTTCCCTGCATTGGAAAATTTGCATTCAATTAAATACAAAATAAAAGGATTCAGGGCAATTCACAATGTGGATTTCATCCTATCAAGCTGTTTTCCTAATTTATTGGAAAACAGAAGGGACTTTATTCTTCCAAACTATGACTAATGCTCAGAACCTCAGCCTTTCTATTTACCTAGAAATCTACTGATTAAGAGCAAACTAATGGCAAACCCTAACTTTTCTACTAAATTTTCTACTGATCTTTCTCAGATTAGAACATCTGTTTTTAAATACATTCATTTTCATATTCTGGAATTTTACTTCTATGAGAATTATCAATCTTTCTCATTTCATAGACTTTTGGTTTCAGTAACGTTTATGCAGATATCCCAGTCATAAAACCAAGATGTGTTTCATGTTAAGTTATTTACCTGAAAGTAATCGAGGAGAAATAAAAACAAGATAGATTAAAGGAACAAGTAAAAGCTTATTATGTCATCTATTCTGTGCGAAACTATAAGAAAGCCATCAGATGTCAGACAAATAAAAAGAAAGAAAGGTTTTGACTATTAATTCCCCATAACATTATGGACAGAGGAAGTTTAAGGAAATTTCCTCTTTTATGCATCGTGACAGTTATCTCTGTATCAGTGTGAGAAAGAAAAGTGTAATGTGTGTTAATGAACATTTTGCATGAATATAGGGTTTATTTAGGTGTATGTATTTCTTTTTACTCAGGACCTCAAGGCATGATTGATAGTTGGTTGCAGAATGCAACAAGAGCAGTTTATGAAGGAATAAAACATAAATGGTATACTCAGCAAATGGTTCAATATTGAGCAGGAAATAAAGCAAGAATGTACAATGTCCCAAGAGGTTTATAGTATGTATGAATAAATGTATATGGACTGCTTGTGACGAGATTAGATATATATCAGTTAGGAACATGAATGCACTTTTGTACACAGATGTTGGACAAGACTCTTGATGATTTGCAGTTAATGTTAATTTCTACAATGAAAAATAATATGAAAAATAAATGTATCAAAGATCAAAGTAAACGTATTTCATAGGGATAAATACTTTCACATTATATGATAAAATATATATGGTGAATAGATGAATTGGTGCACCTAGATAGAATATTATCTAAAGATGAGAAAAGGAATGGTTAGTTTTTAAATGTGCAAATGCTAGTATAAAAGTAATCAATAATATGGGTTCTGTTGTGAGAAATCAAAGCCTATCAAAATAAAAGAGATGTACACAATAATAAGCTACTCCCCTTTTTGTTACATGAATGTTAAAGTTAGAGCTAGATGTATCAGGACAGCATAAACTTCTCAGGCCTTCCAAAGCATTGCAAGAATGGTGCACTATTTGGAGAATGGCAGGCTCTGACTTTTTTGCAATGTATTGGAAGACCTCAGAAGCTTTCAAAAGCATTGCAAGAACAGCGCTAGTAGTCTGATAGCGCTGGTGTGGCTATCAGCTACTTCACTTAGGGCAGGCCTTAGCAGCAGTGGGAGGAAGATGGTGAAAGTTACCTAGTGGCGCAGGGCCTGCAGAGCTGGGGATTTGTATTATGACACTGGGATGGCTGGCTGTAATCCAGGACTTGAAACAGAGGCCTGGAGGCCATGGTAGCTAACTGAATCTGCTGAAGACCAGGCCTCTATTTCAGCCCTAGTGTCACTGCTGCCAAGGGGTGCCACTATTGCAGGGCAGCAAAAGGGCAGAGATGGGGAGAGGACAATAAGTGGATGGAGGGAGTTGATGCAACCTGGTGTTAAGTACCATTTGTTCGGTGCCAATTGTACTTCAACGGTCTCTGAACAAATGGTTGTTAAGAAAGGACTACATATATTTTATTTAAGCATCAAAATAAAATTCTGCTCACAGCTGCAATTTAACACTTTTTTCTTTTCTACAACCATTTGGAAGATAATAGCAAATGTTCTAAATATCTTTTCAAACATTTGGTCTACAAGTGGAATTGACCCCTAAATATAAGGCCATATAATTGCACATTAAGCACATTGTACAGTAAAGCTATTGGTTCCAATGCACTAATTTTAAACTATCAACGCTACTTGATTAATTGAAGACTCTGATCATGCCTTTAAAACATTATTTGGCATTAAATAAAGAGAAAGCTGCTGAAAGCTAAAGATGGTGATGGGAATGCAAGCACGGTGAGCATCATTTTCAAAAGGCTTCATTAAGGCATTCAGAAAAGAATTGTAATTGCACAATGAAGCCCCCAAAAGACAGCAATGAACAAAGAGTCCTTGGCATCTTAAAAGAAATTACTTGTATTGGAACATACAAGAGAGGGAGTCACATAGTATGTGGTGTATGCTTAAACCGTTCTTAAAGATTAGAGAGAATTAATTCACAAAATACCTAAAGTAGGGTCCTTCAGTGTTTTTATTCACATCTTCTACCCACTTAGCTACATTATATTCTCTTTTGAACCATGGGTTTAAATACCTGCAAAAAGCAATGGAAGGAACAAAGAAAGCAGAAGAAGAATAAAGAAATATCTGAGAACATACAGCACAAGCTCAGAAAAGATGGCTTTATCCCTCAGTTATAAAGGACTATAAATCAGTGCAAATGCTAGACAAAGAGACCCACAGGATATATCCATTTAAAAATTAACTTAAGTTTACATGTTCTATTTATTTGCCATGAATCTGTCCTTGTGTATAGGCCATGAGAACACAGCACAACATCCACTTTTTAAAACTTGAAAGAGAATTCATTATAAACTGATTTTAATGTTGCTTAGTCCTCAGAGAGTGAAGAAAAATGAATCACAAGTAGCCAGAATAGGAAGCAGTATATCACAACAGTATAACATGAAATTTCTATCAATCCCTCCAAGGTGAACATTATTCTCCTAAACAGGCTAATCATTTTATTTCAAATCTACATATTTAACCTCTATGAATATAACAAACTATTATTCATTTGGTGTCATACAAATGTAAGTATAAGCACCTGAATATTTACAAATCAGATTCAAGAAGAAGTCTTGATCTTGTTTTGTTGGCAATACTGTATATTGAAAGTGTTGTATGTGTGTGTGTGTTTTTAATTGTATCATTTCTAGGAATATAATTATTGTAGGAGCAAGAGAAAATCTTATTGATTTGCCCAATATGGACTCTTTGACTGATCCAATCTTAGAATTCCTTCTTAAACATCAATTTTTCCTGGATTACATGACAGCTGTTCACAAACAATAATCTACATAACTAGACACTCCAAATATTTTATTTTTTTTATGTCACTGAAGATAAATATATGGAAAAGTTTAAGAAAATAGCTGATTCCTGTCTGGTAAACTGCTACATGTACTGTTCTTTCTTGCTAGCCTTTTAATTAATACTTCATAAATATGGAGTCCATATTTTAGATTACTAAATAAGGGAATGTATCTTAATATCCCAAACAGATACTAAATAACAATACAATAATTTGCAATCCTATGTTCACTAATTTAAGAATGAATCCTTCTGAAATCAGTAGGATTATTCAGTTGGAACAGCCTTCTTCTATATACAAGCTACCCCTACATAAGAAGTAAAATATGAACTCTCTGCTGCGCAGGCATGAAAAGCTAGACAATTTTCTGCACAAATTGCAAGAAGTAAAAACATGCTGCTGATCACTACCATATACAACATGTTACAAAGTTAAAACATCCACCTAGGACCTAACTGCTTTTTCAATGTGCAGTATAACTAAATACACAGGAGCATTTCATAATTTAGCAGAGAAAAGGACAATTTAATGTTCTTTAAGTACCTTGGATTAGAAATCTCATGGTTTCTTATTCTTTACTGTGATACCTGGAACTCATGTAAGTTGAAACTTAAAACTGACAGGTACAAGGTGCTTATTTCAACCCAGATTTATGTCATTCTCATCGTTCTGCTATCCCTTTAGATGGCCATATTTTAAAATCTTTGGTAAGAGTTGCCTTATTGGGGAGATGGGTGGCATAAAAATTTAAAAAATAAATAAATAATAAAAATAAGCCATTTTTGTTGAGTTTAGTAGAGGTTGCATTCTTAAAATAAATCAAACCCAGACTGGGTTAGTTGATGAAATCCATTGCTCCGACGTTACTAGGATAATAGCTGTCCAAACTGCAACATTCCTTCTCACTCCCATCGCATAAGCACAAACATAGCATCAATTTTCTATCAGCCGTAACTCCATCTAATTAACAATAGCTTAAAAAAAGAAGCGCTTGATGTCTTCCAGCTCAGTTGCTAATTAAAAAGTAAAAGTTAAAAGTATAGCTGCAGGGCAATTTGCTAGCAAAGGAAAGGCACACACAGCAGAGCATTCTGTGCTAATTCTTGCCATTCCAGTGGACTTGTGCAAAAACTAATGCCAAACCTTCAATTTACACATATTATTGCAACGGTTCATTTGATAAACATGAAGCATATGGCAACAAAAATATGCAGCTGTTTAGACAATAGAGTTTTGAGGCATGTTCATACATAACCATTTAACTTTTCTACTCCTGCTGATCAGCCTGCACTTATAATTTAATATCATGCCAGTTTGCAGAATTAAAACAGGTTAAAAAGTTATCTCTGGGGTAACTGTGCATCACTCTTCATTGATACAGAGCAGTGTTCCTCAACCTTAGCAACCTTAAGATGTGTGGATTTCAGCTGGCAGAATTTCCCAGGCAGTCTGCCAGCTGAGGAATTCTCCACCCATCTTAAATTGGCTGAGATTGAGAAATGCTGATCTAGAATAACCTGTCCGATCAGATGGTAAAACTGTTGCGTGAAATGCCTTAAACTAAATCAGTGGCTTTAATTGGTTTGAGCACAACATGCAATAATGCAAAGGACCCTAGATTTTACAGTAGTGTAGGAGGGGAGAAATTATACATCAGGCCAGCAAGGAACAGGGCTTAGCTAGCACTGCCATCAGCAGAAGACTTTCCAAGCAATCAAAATTCTTCATCACAGTAAAACTTTGGAAAAGGAACTTTGGGTAAAAGTGGCTGCCAAACTAGAAAGGCAGTTGAAACTGACCTGTGATTCCGATTCCCTGTTTGGGAGTGGTGAGAAATCCCCTGGCTTATGCCTTGGGGTGGGATTTGATTGGTGTGGGAAAGCCCAGGCTCAGAAGCATGGGATACCCTGCTGCAAAAACACAATATATAATAGAAGAAAATCTAAGCCAAAGTCTATATAGTTTATAACAATGAGGAAGATGCACATCTAATGGTAAAGTTAGTTTAAATTAACAGACAGCCAGTATGAAAACTTGGGACATGCTTTAACACATGCTCTTATGCAGTTATAAACAGTCTAGTTTTCATAGGTGAACAATCTATATAACCATCCATTTATTTTTGCAGGCATTGGAATGAAATACATTTTACTAGGGTCAACATTTAACCAACAAAGGAAAATCACTTGCAGAAATTGTTTTTCACTGCCAGAAATGATCTTCCATTTCACTAATACACCAAGAAATGATGTATTAATGCAAGAAAAATTGTTACTTTATAACTCTGGCCTTTGCAGTCTTCAAGGCAATATTTTTCTGTTCCTACAGCCACTTCATAAAAGCTAGAGACATCTGATGGTATTTTCACTAACTGCAGTCAATCATATTGTAAAGTATTTTTACTGTGTTGAGGGTGAGCTTCTTCCCCTACTTTCATGCTGCCCATTTCCTCCACTGCTATAATTCTGAAGAGGAATTTGGAGTATTTTCTTCCATGTCCAATTACCAACTGTGTATCCTAAGCTGAAGAAAAATGTGATTACTCTTAAACAACAGTTTGTTCTGAATATGGCAACTACATACTATAGCTTGTTGAAACTAGAAATGAAAACTACCAAACTCTTATGTCTAGAAGAAAATGTTTAAAGCAGGGAAAAGTTCTGCCTAATTTTTGATTTATTATAACATCCAAAGTCATCCACTGCTTTAACCAAGAATCATTGTCTTAAAATAAAACCACCCAAAATAACCAGGAGGATTGGGGAACAATTCATATCCATTTGCAAAGAATGGCCAGAAATTATGAAATTTATTTCTCAGAAGTATGGATGACTTGTTGTACCTTCCAATCCAGTAACTACAGCCTTGATGTTGGATTATTTGGGGCAAATATGTCATTTATACCTAGATTAAATTATTTAAAGTAGTGCAATTGTATCCTTACACACAACGTATGAATTGCCTAGTTTGGTACTGGTTTTTAGATCAAAGTACAGATACCAGATCTGGATTCCAAAAATCTAGACAGCAAAAAAGTATAATGAATATTCAATATCTCCTTGCTGTTTCCAGTTAGTTGTCTACATTTTTGCAGTCCAGTTCTGATAATTGGAACTCAAAGCAAGGAACTTCAAAAAATCTTATAGAGTGAACCATTATGTCTCCTATTATTGTCTGTGAGATGAATTATCTGGGTTACTTTGCAATAAAAGCTTCTCTGCACAATCAATAACATTCATTGAAATTGTTGTCTTATATTATTCTAAATAATGTATTAAACTGTGTAACTAATGGGGGAAAACGATAGACAGGAAGAAAGGGTTCCAGAAACAAAGTTTAAGCAGCTTGCAGATTTCTTAAAACCCTTCAACAACAACAACAACAATAATAATAATAGTAATAATAGTAATAGTAATAATAAAGTTGGAAGGGACCTTGGAGGTCATCTAGTCCAACCCCCTGCTCAGGCAGGAAACCCTATACCATTTGGGACAAATGGCTGTCCAGTTTCTTCTTAAAAACTTCCAGTGTTGGAGCATTCATCGCTTCTGGTGGCAGCCCCTGAGATATTGGAACACTGCTATCATGTCCCCCCTCGTCCTTCTCTTCGTTAAACTAGACATACCCAATTCCAGCAACTGTTCCTTACATGTTTTAGCCTCCAGTCCCCTAATCATCTTTGTTGCTCTTCTCTTTCTAGAATCTCAACATCTTTTTTATATCGTGGTGACCAAAACTGGATGCAGTATTCCAAGTGTGGCCTTACCAAGGCATTGTAAAATGGTATTAATACTTCACGTGATCTTGATTCTATCCCTCTGTTAATGCAGCCTAGCACTGTGTTGGCCTGTTTGGCAGCTGCAGCACACTGCTGGCTCATATTTAAATGATTGTCCACTAGGACTCCGAGATCCCTCTCACAGTTACTACTATTGAGCAAGGTACTCCCTATACTATACCTGTACATTTGGTTTTTCTTGCCTAAATGTAGAACCTTACTTTTTTCACCATTGAATTTCATTTTGTTATAATAATAATAATGATAAAGTTGGAAGGGACCTTGGAGGTCATCTAGTCCAACCCCCTGCTCAGGCAGGAAACCCTATACCATTTTGGACAAATGGCTGTCCAGTTTCTTCTTAAAAACTTCCAGTGTTGGAGCATTCACCGCTTCTGGAGGCAGGTTGTTCCAATGGTTAATTGTTCTAACTGTCAGGAAGTTTCTCCTTAGTTCTAGGTTGCTTCTCTCTTTGATTAGTTTTGTTACATAGTGCCTAGTGTTCAAGTCTGTCCAGATCCTCCTGTATCCTAAGCCTGTCTTCTGGAGTGTTAGCTATTCCTGCCAGCTTGGTGTCGTCTGCAAATTTGATGAGTTCCCCATCTATCCCCTCGTCCAGATCATTGATGAAGATGTTGAAGAGCACTGGGTCCAGAACAGAGCCCTGGGGCACCCCACTACACACTTGCCTCCATGTAGATGTGGTTCCATTGAAGACCACACGCTGAGTACGGCCGGTCAGCCAGCTATGGATCCATCTGGTGGTGATGCTGTCTAACCCGCATTTTTCTATCTTCTCAAGTAGTAGGTTGTGGTCTACAAGTGTCAAATGTCTTACTGAAGTCCAAGTAAATTATATCCACAGCATTCCTCTGATCCACTAATTTTGTCACTTGGTCAAAGAATGCAATAAGATTTGTCTGGCATGATCTGTTTTTGACAAACCTGTGTTGGATTTTAGTAATGAATTTATTTGCCTGTAGGCGTTCGCTGATTCGTTGTTTGATTATCTTTTCCAGAATCTTCCCAGGTATTGAGGTCAGGCTGATAGGTTTGTAATTCCTGGGTCCTTTTTTTTTTTACTTTTTTGAAGATGGGAACTACACCAGCTCTTTTCCAGTCCTCTGGTAGTTTCCCTGTGCTCCAGGGTCTTTGAAAAATATAGTTCAGTGGTTCTGAGATCACATCTGCCAGCTCCTTAAGAACCTTGGTATGTAATCCATCTGGTCCTGGTGATTTGAACTCATCTAGGCTGGACAGATGTTCACTTACCATTTTCTTGCCTATCTTAACTTGTATTTCTATTTTGTTTTTTATGGCACTATTTTTGATAGGTTGGTCTATTTTTTCCCTTTGTGTAAAGACAGATGCGAAAAATGAGTTAAATATTTCTGCTTTCTCCCTGTTGCTTGTCACCCTCTTGCCACTTTCACCCACTAATAGATGAATCGTTTCCTTCACTTTTTTCTTGTTTTTTACATGTTGAAAGAAGCCTTTTTTGTTATTTTTGACTTTGGTTGCAAGCCTTAGTTCATTTTGAGCCTTAGCTTTCCTCACTTCGTCTTTGCAGGCTCGGGCTATTTGCTAATATTCTGACTTAGTTATGTGCCCCTCTTTCCACTTTCTATACTTGTCCTTTTTATCTTTCAATTTTATCTTTCAATCAAAAAGCATCACAAAAGAAATTTGCAACACAAAACGTTTCCAAATGTGATCTTAATAGATTATCCTGCCCCAATATATTTTATTTCTTTACGAGAAAAGATACTATAATGTTATCAAATAATTATTTGGAAAAATTATGGAGAAATTTTGAACTACGATTCCTGACTAACTTTTCTCCTACTACAAGACAGTACTGAATAGTCATTTGCATTAAAGACAATCAAGAACCAACTTTGATCGCAGAATACTAAAATATTGTTGGTCACTATTCAGAATGATGCAGCAACCTAGATGAATGTGTCTAGGGATTCAACACTGTAGAACAAGATTAAATGGGTAATCAATATGGCAAATGTCAATTGATTGCCCATCAGTTGCTCCTTGTTGCCCTCTTTGGTGCAGTAAAAAATACCCTGAAATAACAAATTGGATTCCTATAATCCACTATCTGCACAGAGGTCTCCAGGAACTAATAAGTAATTTTTCTCCACTCAGATTTTCTATTTCTAAAAGAAGTTTATTTCCCTCAAAGATGAGATGACAAGAAATAAGGGAAATAAGGGGACAAATACCAAAGTATTTCAAAAGGAAAACGGAAGGAGGGAATGCCTTCTGCCTTAACTTAAATTCTGATTTCCTATGTTAAGACACAAAATGCTTTAAGTGGAAAAAGAACAGTGATATTTGGACAATAGTATAGTAATGAAGCCCATAAAGGGATAACAGATCATTTACCACCCTATTTACCAGCAGGTATTTTTATTCAAAACATGTCACATCTAAGGGTCTATATCAAATATTTAAAAGGAACTGAAACAAAATGTAGCTTGAGAGCTTTTCTGTTTTCCTTTGTCAACTAAAAGGCCAAACTTACTCAGTTGAATTAGACCGTGGCCTAAATCTTTTGCCTTTGACTTTCTTTCTGTTGCCTCCTATATTACCTGAAAGAGATCAAAACATAATAGTAAAAAAGATAATAGTAAATTATAATTTTGGAATTCAGGCATTCAGCAGTCCTAAAGATACATACACAATGTGTTTAGGTTCAGGGCATACCCATTTAAATCAAACTATGTTTTATCTAGCCATATCCTAGGCTAGAGAAAAAAGGGAGGCAGAGCTGATATCAAATCTTTAAACATCTATTATGCTTTAATATCATCTAAGAGACAATCCAACTTCTTTAGATAATCATGACTCAATGAAATCTGTCATGCTAAGCATGAGTGTTTCCCACCTTGCCATGAATTACTCCTTTGTCTCCCATTTTGACAGATGTCTGAAAGATTCTTTGCATCTTGGATTCTTTCACTCCATGAATGAGATAAGCCGTTTGACCTAGGATAAAAAGCAAGATTCATATACAATGGTTGGTTTTGACATGTTGGTATTTTAATAATCCCATTGTTAACTTACATATTGGGCTGAGGAAACTTAAAGCTCTTCCTGAACATCCTCAACTGTCTACAAAAATTAATTAGCAATGTAGATTATTTCAGTTAGATTTCACATGTCCTTCACCCAACACATCTAGGAGGCACCAGGGCATTGAAAGCTATTCTAAGCTTTGTTTTACTCTGCAGAATATAAAATTGGAATAGGAAACCTTCTGAATAGTATTTTCACAGAATAATATGTTGAGGGCCAAAGCAAGCAGTAAGAAGACTCAGAGAGCAAATTGTAAATTGGGGACATCTGTTCTTTCTTAGACACTCTGCTTCTTCATTTTGTGTGACACAGAAACCTATAGGCAATGGTCAGAGAATTCTTATCAGAAAGTTGAAATGGATTCTTACATATGAGTTTTGAGGATTACATATGAGTTTTGCTATTCTATAAACACTGGTTGCCCATACACCAAAATGTAAGATAACACTTGGACTGCATACCAAGTGTTGCTACCAGAAACAATAATCAAGCCAGTCTTCTTTAGCCTCATGGTTCCCAGATGTTTCTCAACTACCATTCCTAGAATTTCTACCTAGCATAATCAGCAGGTGGAAAGTTAGGAATAACTAGAGAAGGCTGAAACTAACCCTTGTTATAAACTCTTGTTTTTAACTAAGTAAAAACTCAGTTATTGTATGTTTCAGAAGATGCAGACTTTAAAAAGTATAATGTTCTTAAGAGCTAACAATTGAAGAAGGAATTACTGAAAATAAGTAGTAGAAGACACATAATAAATGTGTAATATTTAAGCAATGCCCATTTTAAAAGTCAGTCAACAACTTCACAGGAAGTTGGCACCCTGCAAAAGTTGTTAAAAAAATCTTAGGAAACAGATATTCCAAAAATTTCTTAAATTTATTTTCTGGAGACATTCGGGAATTGAACAATCCACATTTTTCAAATATGGTTCTCAGAAAATATTCAATATCAGTTAATTTTGTCAAACAATTCAGACTGATTTAGAATTATTTTTCAAATAGGCATCCATCAGAAAGATCTTACTGAAATTTAAAAAAGGGAAACATCTTAATTAGATGACTACTTTAGCACTATAATGCATTCTTTATTACAACTTTCTTCCTATCTCCAGGTAACTTTTAATAAAGTTATATTCGTGTATTGTAATTAATGTCTGTTTATTATTATGCTACTTTAATGGTGGTCACTTATAAAGCATTAAAAACACTTTGATCATTCTTGCTGCTAAAAATGACAAAGTGCCATATCGAAGTGACTTTATCTGCTTATGATTATTAAATAGAGATAAATTTATTACTTGAAAATAATGAATATATCTTTTTCAGTAAATGGAGCAATTTCCAGTCCAATGCTTCTAGTTAAACACTCTGGATCTAGAATAAAATTTGAAGTTGCTGCCTTTAGTCTCCCTTTCACAGAAGAAGCAAGGCATTTTTTGCTCATGCACTGTTTAAATATTGCAAGAGGAGATAATTGACTGGATATAAAATTTAATCTAGCAGAATCAAAGATCTATGAATGTCTTTGTGGCCTGATCTGTAACAGAATAATCTTTTTACAGGGCAGCTGGTTATAAGTAGCATTCTACTTCATGCAACATTATTGTGCATATATCTTATAAGCCAACCAAATGATTTGCTCTAAACATACATGATTGGTAAAGATGTGAAATGTAAACTGGAAATGCAAGATAAGGTAAGAACAAAACACAGCAAAGTGGTGATAACATACAACATGTATATTCTTACATTTTGTTCATCTATTACAATTGTTAAAAGTATGAGTAAAAAATCCTCCATCTTTGGTTACTTGAACAAGCTATAAAATAAAGCCAATTTTGGTGTTTTGTTGGCTTTACTGTTTTCACAGTGTCATAAAATTGGAAATTTTCCTAGAAAGCTTGCTAACTAATTTAGGATCTATAATGAAGGATGCAAGTATTCCATGCCAAGCTCCATCCTACCTTTTCAAGTATTGTTTGAATACAAGAATGATAACTGGATAATTACTACTGAACACATGTCAGCAACTGGAAATAAGCTACTTCCAAGCAGAAAATGAAGATGGCATTAGTATTAGACATTTCTAATTAGTATTAGATGTGTCTATGTTATCAATGGAGGACAAGTTCAGCATGAAAGACATAATTTTAGAGCTTGAAAAAAACTAGTTAGGCTGAGTATTCCTGTGACTTTTGTTTTGTTTTATTTTGTTTTTAAGTAGGATCAGAAATAATCTTACAGCAGAACATTTCCTTGAAGTTTAGCTAGTTTCACCAAAATTTGTGATGCAATAGTCAGCAATCAGAGATGGAGGAATGCCACTTTTTAACAAGCCCACAAAAGGAAGGAAGGAAAGAAGGAATCAAACCTGCTGCAAAACAATGAAAGGTTCTGACTAATGGAATAATGTGTGATGGAACAGGTAGAAATCTGAAAATGCGACAGAAAAGCAGACCTCTTCTTAGAACTAGATGCAGAGTTTGTGCTGACTCCAGGTGGCATGTCGCTATAAAAGGAGTCGGCCTCACCAGGCTTTTTAACATAATCTCCCTGAGGAATTTGTCTAAAGCATAATAAACATTTTGAAGTCAGTAAAAACAGAATACATGCATAGGCTGAAAATACATTGACTTACTCACTATCTCTCTCTCCAGTCAAGAAAAAAGAGTTAGCAAGCGGTTAAATTATTTTATCTCACAATCACACAAATAAGACAGGTGATAGAGGAAAATAGGCATATATTCTATAGTACAAAAATGTATTTCCAAAATACATAATTGTTTATCTTGCAGTTTCTAAAATATTTACGTGTAATATGCACCAATGAAATGGAATAAGCTTCTTCATATTTAAAGGAAACCATTTTATGAAATTGAATTAGATTTCCCTAGAAATGAAGTCATGAATGCTGCTGAAACATGTATTTTCCTGCTTCTATCCCATTTAACGACTATAGACATTATTGTTTTCCCCCATTTTCCTGGTTAATTGATATAAACTGTTAAGAAAGTTTTGCTGTTCCTCAATCCTGTATGGATGTTACCTATAAATAATGGGCTATGCTTCCTGTCCTCAAAACCAAAGAGATCACTCATCCCTATTTTTTAAAAAAATGCAGCAAAAATACTCTTCCCATCTCCCTAGCCACAGAACCATTACTATTTTTTGTTTGTAAAAACTCATAGCTACATAAATAAATAAAATATATTCCAGACTTCTGTCCATAACATTCATTTGAACACTAAGGAATTTAAAAAAAAATTAGAATACACTTCAGAAATTGCAATGCAGTCAAAGAACAGTTAAATGATGTTATTTCAGAAAGAGGTGATAGCACATTTTAAATTATACAATAAACAGTAATAAAACCAATTGCATTTGAGAGAGTTTCCTGAGGGATACTCAGTTTAATGCTGAACCAAAAATGATGTTTAGAACTTTATTGGATTGAAAACAGGTTGAAATGATGCAATTTTCATAACAACAGCTTGAAAATCTCATGGGGGCTTTTGCTCCTGTATTTGTGCAATTTTATAGTGCCATATTTCAAATTGTATTCATTTCTTAAATATGTTGATTTTTCTATATAAAATCTTTTGTTTGCGCACAACTTCCCAGAGTGAAAGGTAGAATGCTTTCAATCTGCACTGACTTCTGCAGTTACATAGGGCAGCAACATGAAATCAGATCAGACTCAAGACAATATATCTGATTCTTATTCTACATGTCTGACTTTTAAAAACTTGATTTTTAAAAAAAAAACATGATGTGTACCAGATGGAAATGAAATCATATATATCTAAATGACACCATCTAAAAACCAGTAACTTAACTTTGTAAAAGACAAATTCATATATTCAACAGGAAAGTCTTTAGATGCCTACTAATCTAAAGTATTTGAGAAGTCATTAATCAATTGGCCTGTTAATTGGCTCTGTTTTTGAGAGGAAATGGTCTTTATTAAGCTGCTGTATCAAGAATATCTGGTAACACCTTAAAAAATTAACATGTTTAGGATATTACACTTTTCTGGATGGCAATCTAGGGATAAATCTTCAGTATTTTGATTGCTAAGGAACAAAAATTATAATAGAAAATATAAACCCAAGGGAAGGAAATACTAAACATTAAAAAAGAGACCAATTAGGTTATTTGTTAGTGACAAGTCCATAAATAAACAGGATTTTCAGTGGAACATAAACATAATATGGAATACTTTGATTCACACAAATATCTATAAGCATTCATACCCCCTAATAAGTAAGGAACAGGGATTTTTATTTCAAGCATTCTGAGACAATATGGTCGCATACTTTATTGGCACATACCTCTGTCTTCGATAGTTTCTTACAAGAGAAAGGAAGAGAGATAAAGAATGAATTATCATATGGCATTTGCTTTCACTTTATTTAGTGTTTTAAAGAATTTTTGGATCCCATAAACTCTGAGAAGAAGAAGAAGGCAATCTTACATTTTCCCTCATATGTTAGTATCTTGTGCCATTAATCCATCTGCTCCCTCCCCTCATGTGCACATCAAAAAAATTATGAAAACTTCAGGGGCAAGCTAAGATTGGATGTAGGAAGCCATTGTTTGAAATCAGATCTCACTTTTGTAAGCAATTCTAAGGAACCAAGCTCAAAGACTCACAATATATTAAAAACGCTAGTAATTATTAATTATTTTTGAATTTTGAATTTAATTTTGTTGTACAAGTAGTCCTCAACTTACAACAGTTCAGTTACTGACCATTCAAAGAACGGCACTGAAAAAAGTGGCTTATGACCATTTTTCACACTTACAATCATTGCAAAATCCCCATGGTCATGTGATCAAAATTCAGACACTTGGCAACTGACTTATATTTATGACAGTGTCGCAGGGTCACATAATCACCTTTTGTGACCTTCTGACAAGGAAAATCAAAGGGGAAGCCAGATTCATTTAACAATCATGTTACTAACTTAACCACTGCAGTGATTCACTTAACAATTGTGGCAAGAAAGGTCGTAAAATGGGGCAAAATTCATTTAACAACTGTCTTACTTAGCAACGGAAATTTTGGGCTTAATTATGCTTGAAGTAAATCAAGGATTACTTGTATTTAAGAACAATAGGCTGATGCCCTGAATAAGTAGGAGACACATTTTTTTCTGTTTGACAAGTGCCTGCAAAGTAGTGTACATTTTATATTCAATTACATTTTTTCTTGCAAAATATTCCAAATATCAAGAAATGAACTCATAATATTTCATTTTCCCTAAATTTAAACAAAATACAACTCTCCTCTGGTATTTAATCTGATACCTTAGCAAGACATGCTTGACATGAAAAGTGGAGTTCAGAAACCTTGACTATTAGGAATGCAATAAACCAGTTTATTGAAACTAAAGATTCATGCACCATGACTGATTATTTATGATCTCTGGAAACCTGGAACTCGAGTCAACTATTCTGATGTCCACAATGAAAAAACAGATACTTCTGGGAAAGCAGGATTTCAACCAAAATTCTATTAACAACTGATATTTCAGGGGCACGTGGTCTGTAAAAAGGCAAAATGCCTTCAGTTGGAGTGAGTTGTAAGAAGCAACAGGCAATCAAAACATATATATCTCACATTTTTTAGATGATATAATTCTGACTCTTTCAGAAAATTAAAGTGCTAGCTATGTTTAGCAGTTCTACATGGATCAACCCTTTCTTCTTTTAAGATCTTAGAACTTCAGCACTGGGCACTAATAACTTGTCCAGCTTGCTGGAAAGGCATTTGTCAATAGAATTATTCTCTCTCTTCTCTCATCTTCATCTCTATAATCTACTGCAGAAAATTCTCTGTAGTTCCACATTATATAGAAGGGGTTTTGTGCTCCTTTTGAAACTATTGTAAATCAACTTCAGTGGGTAACACCGAGAAAGAAGTGGGGTTTTTTCTCTACATTCTCTGCATTATTTTCAAAATTGTATAACAATTTTAATATGATGTACAGAATTTAAAATTTTAGATCCAAATATAATGAGTTCTTTGTCTCTTTGCATCTAATGAGACAGATTTCTATACTTTTAAAAATTAAGAGCACATCTGTTCTTTAATGCTGCACTAATATTTTCTTCATTGGATCTATTTAAAACAGATAAATATTTGAAAATGAAGATTTTTTTATTTAATTACAAACTAGAACTTTATATCTAATTAAGAATTGAATTATTACATTTCCTGCTTTCTTATTGTTTTTTTCTAACTGGTGAAACCAATGGTTTTGTTATTTTTTACTCTTTGTTAACACATGTTATCAACCATTATCTTATTTCTTAGCTTATAATTTTTTTCTCTATATATAAATTACTTACCGGTAACCCCATGCTGTTATTCCCATAATGAGAGCCAACACTAAAATTGTACCAGCAATAGCACCAATAATAATATTTGTGCTAGTGACACCTAGATTAAAACAAAAACAAGAATTTGTTGCATTACCACTGAAGAAACCCACTTAAAATTACACAATCTTTTTCTTTTAATGTAAAATTCTGGGACACTTAAGTGAACAATGAGCCACACAGGATTCAAACTTGTGAGAGTCAAAAATAGTTGTTATTCTTTCTAATTCTATATATAACAATGTAAGTGTAGCTATATTTGAACAGGACCAAAATATGATGGAAGATTCTTTCCTTAAAAGTGCTAAATGAAGAATCAGTACCCTTATTTCGGTATAGATCATGTTCAAGCCATTTCACATGAATAGTAACATTGCCACAAAACATGTATAGCTCACCTGAATTGTGCAAGCTTCCATCAATGATTGGTTTCATGAGACGCTTGCTGCAGTCTATACCTGTCCATAACTGCTCACAGACACACTGCATTTCATTACTGCAAACCTACAATGGATGTAATTCAAATTTAAAAACAGAAAAATCCTAATATATATTTCCTTGGAATCTAAGAAACTAATGAATTTTTTAATAATAATAATAACAACAACAACAATGGTGCATTGGAAGATCTGCAAAAAATATCATTTGCCTGTAAGCAAAAACTGGTGGGATCATAAAATAGAGAAAGTCATAGAAAATGATAAAATTAAACTGCTCTGGGACCTGCAACATAACACCCCAGACTTAACAATTGTCAATAAGAAAGACAAAAAAGTCTGGATAGTGGACGTAGCAGTGCCTGGAGACAGCAGAATAGACGAGAAAGAACTGGAGAAGATAACAAAATACAAAGACCTACAAATAGAAATAGAAAGACTGTGGCAAAAGCAAGCAAGGGTAGTACCAATAGTAATAGGCTTCTTGGGTGCAATCCCAAAACAACTGGAGCACCACTTGAACACCATTGGCATTGACAAATTCGCTATTAGTCAATTGCAAAAGGCAGCCTTACTAGGAACTGCTTCCATCCTGCGACGATACCTGTAATACCATCAAACATCCACATCTGCCTATCCCAGATCCTGGGTAAGGACTCGATAGGTAGACAAAATGCCAAATCCAGTCTGAACATCTGGCTGACTGTGCGATGATCCATAATAATAATAATAATAATAATAACACTACCTTGACGTGGTTGTGGGCTTGTGTACTCTGAGGAAGATGAGAGCTATGCCAGAGGTTCAACCATACTGGACAGGTCTCATCAGAGGAGTCAGACAAAGAGTGTCTCTCCCATAAAAAATATGGTGAGACGTAAATTTCAGAATGCCATACCGGCTCGGACGTCGCCCGGGTTAACAAGGTCCGCACTAGATATTGGAGTTCCTGGATATCTGGTGAAAAATGGGTTACAGGACTCAGGACTGTTGGCTGAGCAACCAGGGCCAGCAGCTGCAGAACTACTGGAAGAAAAGGTGTTTACCCGTCGCAGATACACAGTGATGGAAAACAAAGAAATAATGATCTGTTACTACAGATCAAGTCCAACAAGAAGAGGATATCTAAAACGAATGCACCAAGTTCTGGAAAGAACAACATCCAGAATCAGAAATAACAGAACAGAGACTAGCAGATCAACGCCGATTTATAACACGAAATAAAGTATTCACAGAAACAGAATTGGACGAACTGCAAAGGTTTACCCAGGGCAAAGAAATCAAAGCCTTACCAGAAGTAATTCAGAATGTAGAGGCAAACCAGGGGGAGTTGGCAGTGAAGGAATCTAGCAGAGATATACAACTGTTCTCATTTGGAAACCAGGCACCTCTACCTCAGGAAGAACAAAACCCTCTAACTAAAGAAATAAAAGAATTGAAACAAAGAATAACTGAGCATCTAGAACAGCACAAAAACAACAGAATAAGGCTACCTGCATTGAAGCTTGTTCCAAAGAAACAGCTAGCACAAGCATTAAAAGATGCAAATATTGCAATATCAAGTATAAGCACCAATTCACTGCAAGAAACAAACCAACTAATGTACAGCACAGCTGCAGTTATAACAGAATACCTGGGATGCAAAATCAACAAAGAAGAAAAACAAACAAACAGTGCACCAGAAAAATGGAAGGTTAGACTAGAAAATAAGATCAGCAAGTTAAGATCACATGCAAGCAAGCTAGAACAGATGAAAGAAAAGAAGCTGAAGAACAAGAAGACCAAAGAATACCTAATCAAGAAATACCACTTAGAAACAAGGAAGATCAAGGAAGCACTGGAAATAATAAAGCAACAAATAACAGCTATAGCCAGGAAAATCAGTAGATATGAAGCTCGAATTGCAAACTATAGGCAGAACCTCCAATTTCAATCCAATCAGAAACGTTTCTACCAATCCATCAATGGAGAAACTGCAAGGAATCAGTCAGTACCTGACAAGGAAGAAACAGTGCAGTTCTGGAAGCAGATATGGGATAACCCAAAGAAATACAACAAGGATGCGGCTTGGTTAAAAGAGGTGGATGCAAATAAAACAGAAGTTGAAATGAAAGAACTAGTAATAACAACAAAAATGGTAGAAAAAAGAGCAAAGAAAATCAAAAATTGGTCAGCACCAGGTGAAGATGAACTGCATGGGTTTTGGTTGAAACATCTAACTGTTATACACCCACTCATTGCCAAGCAGTTCAACAATATACTACAAGGAGGAGAAATTGAAAAGTGGCTAACAACTGGGAAAACCTACCTAATAATGAAAAATCCAGCAAAAGGGGCAACACCAGGTAACTACAGGCCAATTACCTGCTTACCAACAACTTTCAAATTACTAACTGGTGTAGTAGCTGATGCAGTGCAACAGCATCTAGTTGAAAACAATCTCTTTCCACCTGAGCAGAAAGGAAACCGCCCCAATAGCAGAGGAACAAAAGATCAACTCCTAATAGACAAAATGATCTTGGAAAACTGCAAGAGAAGGAAGACCAACCTGAATGTGGCATGGATTGACTACAAAAAGGCATTTGACTCTCTGCCACATGATTGGATAATAAAGTGCCTAGAAATAACAGGAGTCAGTAGAAACATCAGAAAATTTGTGCAAAGATCGATGGCACAATGGAAGACACAGTTGCAGATCAATGGTGAGAGGCTGGGAGAGGTTAATATCAAGAGAGGAATATTTCAAGGAGATTCATTATCACCATTACTATTTGTTATTGCACTGTTTCCTCTGTCAACAATACTGAATAACTCAGGACATGGCTATCAAACATCAAAAACATCTGCCAGACTATCCCACCTCCTTTACATGGATGATCTGAAGCTGTATGGAAAAACATCATCTGAAATAGAATCGCTGCTCAACACTGTCCGTATATATAGCCAAGATATTGTAATGGAGTTTGGCTTGGACAAATGTGCCACACTTACTATCAAACAAGGAAAAATAGTGAAAACTGAAGGAATCAAGATGCCCCACGAAAATAACATTAAGAGTCTGGATGAGGAAGAGTACTACAAATACTTGGGTATCCTTCAAGCTGACAACATCAAGCACACTGAAGTCAAGAAAAAGATTAGAGGTGAATACATCAAGAGAGTGAAGAAGATCTTAAAATCCAAACTCAATGGAGGAAATACCATAAAGGCAATCAACACCTGGGCAATCCCAGTCATTAGGTACACAGCTGGAATAGTGGACTGGACTCAAGCAGAACTAAAAGCAATGGATAGGCAGACCAGAAAAATAATGACAATGAATCATGCCCTTCATCCACGCAGTGACATTGATAGACTTTATCTACCAAGGCAAATAGGTGGGCGTGGAATGCTACAAGTACATCAGATGGTTGAAGAAGAAAAAATGGCTTTGGAAGAATATCTGAAGAACAATGATGAAGATGCACTGAAATTAGTATATCAGGAAGGCTTACTAACTACTGGAGAGACCAAACTGGCCTACAAGAAAGACCAAATGAAGAACAGAATAGAGGCATGGGAAGACAAAGCACTACATGGCCAATACATGAAAAAAATAGCTGGGAAAGCAGATAACAATAAAACCTGGCAATGGCTAAGAGCAGGAAAATTGAAGAAAGAGACCGAGGGACTAATTCTGGCTGCACAAGACCAAGCCTTAAGGACAAATGCATACAAAGTCAAAATTGAGAAGACAGCAACAGACAGTAAGTGCCGCCTATGCAAAGAAGCTGAAGAAACAGTGGACCACTTAAGGTTGCAAGAAGATTGCTGATTACAAGCAGCGGCATGACAAAGTAGCAACAATGGTGCATTGGAAGATCTGCAAAAAATATCATTTGCCTGTAAGCAAAAACTGGTGGGATCATAAAATAGAGAAAGTCATAGAAAATGATAAAATTAAACTGCTCTGGGACTTCAGAATTCAAACAGACAAGCACCTGCAACATAACACCCCAGACTTAACAATTGTCGATAAGAAAGACAAAAAAGTCTGGATAGTGGATGTGGCAGTGCCTGGAGATAGCAGAATAGAGAGAAAGAACTGGAGAAGATAACAAAATACAAAGACCTACAAATAGAAATAGAAAGACTGTGGCAAAAGCAAGCAAGGGTAGTACCAATAGTCATAGGCTCCTTGGGTGCAATCCCAAAACAACTGGAGCACCACTTGAACACCATTGGCATTGACAAATTCGCTATTAGTCAATTGCAAAAGGCGGCCTTATTAGGAACTGCTTCCATCCTGCGACGATATCTGTAATACCATCAAACATCCACATCTGCCTATCCCAGGTCCTGGGTAAGGACTCGATAGGTAGACAAAATGCCAAATCCAGTCTGAACATCTGGCTGACTGTGCGATGATCGATAATAATAATAATAATAATATATAATAATAATAATAAATGTTGGAAGGGACCTTGGAGGTCATCTAGTCCAACCCCCTGCTCAGGCAGGAAACCCTATTACCATTTCGGACAAATGGCTGTTCAGTCTCTTCTTAAAAACTTCCAGTGTTGGAGCATTCACCGCTTCTGGAGGCAGGTTGTTCCACTGGTTAATTGTTCTAACTGTCAGGAAGTTTCTCCTTAGTTCTAGGTTGCTTCTCTCTTTGGTTAGTTTCCATCCGTTGCTTCTTGTCCTGCCTTCAGGCGCTTTGGAAAATAGCTTGACTCCCTCTTCTTTGTGGCAGTCCCTGAGATATTGGAACACTGCTATCTTGTCTCTTCTCGTCCTTCTCTTCATTAAACTAGACATACCCAATTCCAGCAGCTGTTCCTTATATGCTTTAGCCTCCAGTCCCCTAATCATCTTTGTTGCTCTTCTCTGTACTCTTTCTAGAGTCTCAATATCTTTTAACATCACGGTGACCAAAACTGGATGCAGGATTCCAAGTGTGGCCTTACCAAGGCATTTAAAGTGGTATTAACATTTCACGTGATCTTGATTCTATCCCTCTGTTAATGCAGCCTAGCACTGTGTTGGCCTTTTTGGCAGCTGCAGCACACTGCTGGTTCATATTTAAGTGATTGTCCATTAGGACTCTGAGGTCCCTCTCACAGTTACTACTATTGAGCAAGGTACCCCCTATACTATACCTGTACATTTGGTTTTTCTTGCATAAATATAGAACCTTGCTTTTTTCACCATTGAACTTCATTTTGTTAGATAACGCCCAGTGTTTAAGTCTGTCCAGATCCTTCTGTATCTTAAGACTATCTTCTGGAGTGTTGGCTATTCCTGCCAGCTTGGTGTCGTCTGCAAATTTGATGAGTTCCCCATCTATCCCCTCATCCAAATCATTGATGAAGATGTTGAAGAGCATTGGGCCCAGAACAGAGTCCCCACTACAAAATTCCCTCCACGTAGATGCGGTTCCATTGAGGACCACATGCTGAGTACAGCCGTGCTGTATTATAATCTCCCATATTTAATTAATTGACCATGAATGGATAAGCTTCAATTCATTTTGTTTATTTATATCCCATTTTTATTATTTTTATAATTGATTCTTCCTCCTATTTTTCCCATAACAGTCCTGTGAGGAAATTGACTAGCCCAAAGTTACCCAGCTGGCTTTCCACCTAAAGCAGGACTAGAACTCACACTTTCCCAGTTTCTAGCTTGATGTCTTAACCATTACACCAAAGTGGCTCATGGTCCTGATGTGGCCTTCACTCCCATTATGGGAATCTATAGAGCTTTTTCAGGATCTTCCACTACATTTTGGACAAGTTTTCAAGAATTTTTTTGGTCTTTAACATAAAGTTTTCTTTATATTAAAAATGCAAAACACCTATTTCTTTTACCTTCCACTCTCAGAAAAATTGCAAAATAATTTATTTCTGCTTATGACTACGTAATGGCTCCTATAATTTTCAGATGTTGAAAATGGTAAGTATTTTTAAAGTAATGGCCTCAACCAAAAACACTATTCGTCTCAAACTGCTAATAATATTAGTTTAACAGACAAACTATTTTTTTAAAGAGAAGAGGAGAAAAGGGAATATAAACTATGGGGACTGAACAACATATGTAAGGATATTGGGGGGAAAGTGTTTATGGGGGCAAAGAAAAAGATTTTTCTCTTCTGTGTAATACAAAATTTAACATGCTGAAATTATAACTACCTATAAGAGACACTCTTGATCAGTCAGAAACAAACTTTCTCAAAGGAACATTCATGCATGCAAACAAATCTTCATTTGAAAGCTCCCCTCTCATTTTTAGAATTACTACCTGGAACAGAATTGTTAATAAATGACTCCCAGATTTATACTATTTATTTTGGAACATCTTTAAAAACATTCCTGGTTTACAAGGGATAGAAAGATTAATTTGTGCTAGAAATTTACTGCAGCATTGAAAAAAATCCCAGGATTATATCCTAAATTGGGTAGTTAAAAAAGCTTACAGAAAAAGGCCATAACAACTGCTTCTATACTGTGCAAAGAAAATTATATAGACTGGTCCTGGTTGATGTAATCATTAGGAAGTGAGCTCAGCTTAAAGGCACTTTCATCATTATTCTTCATCCATGTACTGCTGCTTTACTGGGCTTCTTTAAATATCCAAAAAGAATGAATAATATTTCTTTCACATTTCAACTCCCCCATCTCTAGACAAAAGACTAAACTTACTCCATGTCCTGAACAAATAAAGCCATCTGTACTTCCAGGACAGGAACTGAAGTTAAAAGTATCCATTGAGAGACATCTATGATCCCAGCATATTCTATTAGGACCACAGGATGTCCCATCTTCTACATAACCCAGGTCTGCATCTTCCTCCAACTTCACATGACCACCACTATAAATGGAATAAGATTTAGTTAATGAAAACATTTTATCAAATGAAAATCATTTTGAACAAAAACTCAACCACAGTATTTTATATTAAGATATTATGTCCCTCTGTATGTATACAAGTCTTAGTAGATCACTGTATCTAGTTGACCTTGTCTGGTCATGGAAGTTAAGATGGATCAGTCTTGATTAGTAAATAGATGAATAACGACTGTAGAATATCAGGGTTATAAGGACAACTTAATGGATTGTTAGCTTACTGTGATGAAAAGCAACACATTACAATAATGCTTTGAGCTATACAGTGGGAATATATATATTCACAGAATATTAGATGGGCAACATTGGTTGAGCTTGATATAAGATATAAAAGGTCGTCCAAAAGAAAAATATACAGAAAAGATGGTGCAGTTGTACAAGGAAACCAAGAAATCACAATATTTATAATATGTATAAAGATTTGATCAGTGGAATAGTGCCACACATTATGGAACATCAAATTCAACAAATCCTAGAAAATGTTGCCAAAAAGGCTGCAGGAGTTGATGAAACATCAGCCAAATTGATTAAAATATGATGCAAGTAGTTTGTAAGCCAACAATGGAAAAGATAATTTAAATTCCAATACCAAAACTGGACAGTGCTAATGAATATTCAAATTGTTGAACAACCGCATCTATCTCATATATTAGATAGATAATGTTTGATTTTGCAATCCAGGTTTCAACAAAATGTAGAATGAGAATTTCCAGATGCCAGATATAGAAGAGGCAGAGACACCTGAGATCACATCACTAATAATGTATGATTTAAAAAAAGGCAAAGAAGTTCCAAAAACATATCTATTATTTTCTTCATTGATGGATACAGATCTTTGACTCAGACCACCACAAATTATGGGTAGTTGTCAAAAATATGAATATATTGTATCAAGCCAGTTCTCCATCCTATTGATCAACTTGTAGGATAATCAGAAAGCAATAATTAGAGCAACTATATAGTTCCAAATTGAAAAAGGAGCGTGCCTATACTGTATATTATCACCTTAAATAATTTATATACAGAATATATTACTAAAAATCCTGGACTAAAAGAAAGAAACAAAGTAGAATTTGAATTATTAGGACAAACATTACCTCAGTACTTTATAACTTAGATGGTTGGAAATATGGTGAATTTAATGAACATTAAAAGAAGATCAAAGACCAAAGAAGACAGCTAGTCTGCTGCTCAATATTTTATGGGGGAAAAATAAAGTTAGGCAAACCCAATGTAAAAAAATAGAGAAGATGAGAAAGTAACTAATTTTATCTTTTTTATTTAAGATAAAAAATACATAGAAACAGTAGTGAAATAAAAAAATATCTGTTGGCAAGGATTACCTGCAATTGAAAGTTTTTCCCAGATTTTGGAGAGAAATAGATGTAATTTCGCCATCAAGCTCTCCAAGTCTTGGAATATTAGAGACAATGTTAGAACACAGTAGATATCCACAAAGAACATCTCTGGGAAGAAACATTAAGCAGGCTGTTACTTTAAAAACAGCCTAAAAGAAACATTTCTAGCTACAATTTCCTACTTCAAGAAATACTCAAAATTTATTTTTTTAAAAAAATGATTGCAGAAGAATATACTGCTTGCTACTTACTCTGGAACTCCCAATACAATCCTCTAATTTGCAGAATTATCTTCAGTGGGGTCTATGACAATTTGCCCACTCATCATGGCCAACTTGCCATAGCCTAATTGCCACAGCTAGCTTGGACAACTCGCCACAGCCAATTCACCGTGGGACAACTCACTGCAGGGCAAGAGTTACATTAATATCAAACAAATGATAGAATAGAATCATTAAAGAAAGGCTGAAAAAGGCAGCACAGAATGAAATGCGAATGACAAAAATTAAAATAATTTGTTATTTATTTTAAATATTTAAATTGAATTGTTAAATTATCCCACAGCAAGTTGGTCCATGGCAAATTGGCCATAGTATGTTGGTCGTGGCAAGTTGTCCCATTCTGTTTTAGTGAACAATGTTAATTCAGATTATGGCTGAGATCTATACAAATTACACATCATTGGAGATCTCTCTCTCTCTCTCTCTCTCTCTCACACACACACACACACACACACTTCCTTTTTCCCAGTCTCCCCATTAAAAATTTGGTACATCTTCTGGACGCTTACAAAAGTGTGGATCTTTTCTTTCATTATTAACTTGACAAGAGTTCTGATATTCTACAAAATAATTATCTGATCACCTACCGCATAATAATGCAAACTATATCTATGCTACTCTGAAGGTCTGGAAAAAAAAAAGAGATTAGGCAAAACTGACCTCTTCTGGTAAATAAAAGTAAAACATGTGAATAGATGCAGGACTCTAGACCTGTGTTTAGCAGTACAATTTTAATGCTATTCCTAGTAAATATACAAAACCTGCTATTACTGGAGTATCAACATCCACTCTAAACAAAGTCACAAAAATTTAGTCATCCAATTTAATAATTATTCATTTTGGGTGGTAGAGAAGAAGCACTAGGGGAACAAAAATGCTACAAGAAATGCAGTGAGAATAAGAATCACCATTAAATAGATTAGCATGTACAGTAGGTTTAAAAGTGAAAAGGAATATTTGTAAAGAAGCTTATAAACCATGATAGAACACAAATACAAATACTATATTATGCAAGCAGAGTGGGATTAACTTACTCATTCTTGCACTGAATCCAAGTATCTTTGTCTCTCCCACAGCTACCTTTCTCTGTTCCTTCTATGTTTAATCTTTCATAGCAATATTTATCAGCAGTTGTCACTTCTGCACACAAAATATATTTTAAAAGATAACGATGTGTTGTTGGAGTTAGAAGTTCAACATTGTAAATGTAAATATTGACATTAAAGCCCACAAATTATATACTCACAACTATTTTTTCTTACAGACATATAAAAATAAAATATAACAAGCTGATAGAGCATAAAAACACACAAGAATTTGTATCTAAAAAAGAAAGATGCCATCTAACTTAGCCTTAGCCAAATTGATATCTTTATTTGCATTCAACTTAATGACCCATTGTGCCACAGTCAGCATGCCAGAAATACTGAAAGGAAAAGAAAATGAAAGAGAAAATGCTTCATCTAGTTCAGACATGTCAAACACAAGGCCTGGGGGCCGGATGCGGCACGTGAAGTAGTTTCATGTGGCCCGCGAAGCCATCCTGGAAACAGTGAGGGAATGGTCCCCACTGCCTTGGCCCTGGCCCAGGCCAGCCGGGAGCCAATGTATAATTTTGTGGTGGCCATCTATGCTGAAATGCATTCAGTCTTAGCTCCATAAGCCCCCCCCCCACATGGCCTGAGAGGAACAGTGAGGCTCCTCCAATGGACCATGCCTTGGCACTTGCCCTGGTCCCATCCTCTTCTGCCAGAGACCCTCAGATCTGTCCCACTCCTGCCCAGGCCCCCACAGGCACCCTTGATGCGAATGATGTAGAGTTGGCCACACCCACCCAGTAAGCCACACCCACTCCATCCACGCCCACCCAATAGGCTGGACCCACCATGGCCACACCCACCTGGTCCCCTGAGGGCAACTGCAATGCTGATGCGGCCCTCAATGAAATTGAGTTTGACACCCCTGATCTAGTTCTAATGAATTTATTTTTGATTCCAGTTTAAAGTGTTTTATAGGTTTACCTAATGACTGAAAGTTGTCCGGCTCCATATACAGGTAATCCTCGATTTACAACCACAACTGAGCCCAAATTTTCTGCTGCTAAGCTAGACATTTCTTAAGTGAGTTTTGCCCCATTTTATGACTTTTCTTGCCACATTTGTTAAGTGAATTGCTGCAGTTGTTCAATTAGTAACAAGGTTGTTAAGTGAATATGGCTTCCCCATTGATTTTGCTAGTCAGATGATCACAAATGGGGATCAGAGGACCCCCAGGGCACTGCAACTGTCATAAGTATGAATCCGTTGCCAAGCGTCTGACTTTTTATCACATGACCATGGGGATGCTGTAAAAATGGTCTAAGATACTTTTTTGAGTGCTGTTGTGACTTTGGATGGTCACTAAATGAACTGTTGTAAGTCGAGGACCACCTGCATATGAATTTTAATAAACTCAGAACATAGATAAATAGGTTCTTAGTTAGGGGACTTTCATGGGAAAAAGAACTGAAGAGGGGGGAATTTCTAAAAAGGAGGTCTAAAAACACAATTCTAATAATTCCAATTAGACTAAAAAGAATGGAAGAGAGAAAAAGCCAACATGCTTAAGGAAAGCCCAAACAGTATAAAGATGAACAGATCATGAAGAAAGTTAGCCTGGAACTGCACGATGGCGTCAGGAAAATGAAAGAATTTGCTGAGGTAGTTAAATGATGCTAAGAACAACAAGGGCTTCTTCAGATAAGAACTTTCTTAAATTTTCTTTAGATAACATAAGAAAAAACAGAAAAATTCATCAGTTGCTCAGAAATAACGGCAAAATACAATAGATAGGGATGTGCAAAACTAATCAATTCCAAAATGGAATATTTTGGAGAAATCCAGATTATTCCATTCTTCCCTCTGGATTATTTCATTTTTGGGATGGATAGGCAGCTCCTGAACGTAAATTCTCCAATACATAGTGGTTTGAGGTACTGTAGACATGGTGTTACAGATGAAACAGGTTTGTTCTGGGTCTCAACTGTCTTCAGACCATTTCAATTAACTTCCTTTTAAGAGAATCTACTTCCAGGAACTCCCATCTCTTGAACAATATTATCCTGAGGAAATCTGGAAGGGCACCAAATTTTGAGAGGAAGAAAAAACATACAATATGTATATATTGTACACCTGTGAATATATTCAATAGCTAATGAACAAGTTTTCAAAAGAAGCAAAAGCATAGTTTCAGAGTTTAAAGATATTACTCACTATCTCCCCATATGTATTTACACTGTCTGTCTCTTGTTTTGCATCTTCCTCCAAAACAAATGCCCTAAAGAGAAAATGTTAGAAAGTAATCACCATTTTTTGTAAATATTCATTCAATAAACAATTGCTTATCTATTTTTCTACCCATTGAAGTCAACATATTCAGGCATGTGTTGTCAAAATCAGTTTGATTGTGTTTAGTTGCCAATGTCTTATAGCAGCAGTGGCGAACCTATGGCACGGATGCCAGATGCGGCACTTGGAACCCTCTCTGTGGGCACACATGCCGTTGCCCCAGCCTCGCCTCCCCCTGTGACCCCTTCCTCTCCAGCAGCCCCCCTGAAGGAGAGTCACCCCTGAGTGTGGCCCACGTGGAGCAGCGCAGCCAAAGACATGGCAGCCAGGCAGTGTAGACAAGACTCTGCCCTCACACCCCATCGTGCACAATTGATGCTGCAGGGCGCGGAAAGAGGGCGTGATCACCACAGAGCTGCTGGGCTGCCTGGGCAATCTGTGGCGAGCCCTGGAGGTGGTGAGTGGCTCTGCGGGCAGGTGGGGCGGGAGATGGGGGGTTGGAGTGGGGGCGGGGCAAGGGTTGGAGTGGGGGCGGGGCCAGTTTTTGGGCACTCAGTGTCTAAAAGGTTCGCCATCACTATCTTATAGATTCAATATAAAAGACCACAACATCCAGAAAAGTGATTTATTTAATTAATTTATATGTCCCTGTTCTCACAACTCTGAGTGGCATACAACAAGAGTAGAAAACAATTCCCTTTCTCTACTTTTTGCTAAAAGAACAGAAATGATATTGGTCTCCATATATAGGTATTTCAGTGCCTTGAATTTTGCTTAAACGTTATTCAAAAATTATGGCTCCAAGTTTTCATTTTCTGGAAAAAAAACAGTGGAACTGAGAACAAACTATTGTAAATTCACAGAACAAGAACTGTAAATGCTCTAAGGACTATAATTGCTGTTATTGATTGGATTTAGGACTGAGTGCTCTCACTTACTAATTCAATTTTGGACAGTTTCCCAGAAACATAAATATCTTGCTCAACATATCTGATTGTAACCTTCTTTCCTGCCAGTAAACTCATTTGGCTTTGAATTGATGATTTTTTAAAAGAAATTAATAATTACTATCTTCTTAATATATCAAACAGTTCACAACAGTATCATGCTTTCAAGAGATATTCAGTTTCCCTATTTATATTTAGCTGTATTTTCTTCAATGGATTTAAAGCAATTAAACAACCAAGAAATCCATAAAGCTTACTTTATTCCTCCTTCTCATGATTTTGTTCTAAGAAATCCTGTTCATAGGTTTTTTTTGAAGTCTATCTGATATCCCATAATTGTCCCAAAGTCCAAGTTTGGTATTTTGAAACTTCTTTTATCCCAATTAACTAGATTCCCATCTAAGAACAACAATATGCTTGCCAATATATTCTTCAAAGCTTGTGTCAAGAGAATGAAATACTTTATTATTATTTTAATTAACAATAACAAATATGTGTTCATATGCTACAAAACATCAGTGCCAAGCAACTGTCGCTGGGCCAGGTGGCAGTGAAGATGTTTACTGCTTCTGTTCCATAAATCAAAAATGAGATGAATTGCTCCATCTTGTAATTGCGGGTTAGTAGATACTATACTGAATATCAGAACCTCTCCCCTTGGACAAGATCAAGAAAATATGAACTGCAGAGATTTTTTTTTTAATGCAAATGTCAAGGTTTTGACTGACGAACCCAACCAAGCAAACACCTTCAAGACATTCCAATCTCTTAATAATATAATTGTACCTAATTGGGCAATGTGACCCATTCATGAATGGGAGAGGAAATTTTATTCTTTTACTAAGGGCAGTGATGGCAAACCTTTTAGAGACCGAGTGCGTCAAAACCACCTCACCTCTCAGCCCACCCCGCCCCAACCCACCTGCTCTGCCCCCACCCCTGCTCCGCCCACCCACAGGGCCACCCACCTCCTCCACAGCCCACCGCAGATCACCCAGGTGGCCCTGCAGCACCATAACAACCACGCCTTCCACCCACACCCCACAGCATCTGTCCCCGCTGCCTGGCTGCCATGTCCTTGGCTGCGCTGCTCCATGCGGGCCGCGCCCGGGGGTGATTCTACTCTGGGGGGGTTGCTGAAGAGGGGGCCCTGGGGAGGTGGGGTTGGGGCAACGGCATGTGTGCCCACAGAGAGGGCTCTGAGTGCCACCTCTGGCACGCATGCCATAGGTTCGCCACCACTGCTATAGGGGCTTGGGTTTGCCAGAGCTGGTTTTGCTTTCATATGTGCCAAAATGATGTACTCAATAAAGTTTTACTTTAAGAAATTGGAACGGTTGGGTTTATCAGTCGGAATCTTAGCAGTTAACATTGTATGAGGAGTCCCTTTGAATCATTTGAAAAAAAATATTTCCAGTTCTTGCAACTTGAGCTGAGTTGTCTTTATGAGATAAGCTGTGAATGGATTGTCTTCTGTGTTTTGATTATTTATGTCTTTTCTTTCTTCAATTTTTGTAACCTGTCACAATGGGGACTGCTAAGAGATCCATCACTGGACTTCCAAAGAATGCAACTGTATTCCTCAGAGGTCAAGTCATTTCCATTTACCAAAATCTCACTCCTTGTGGCTAAGTCAGTCTGTTATTGATTTCTGGATTCCCTAGATGTGTTCCACTGTGAGGGACGGTGTGTTTGCTTCTGCACAATTTAGAGGATTTTCCATCCCCTTCATCAGCTGCTTTGATTTGCTACCTGCCTTCCCCCTGATGTGAACTTTGGTGGTCACACTGCTATCAGAAGAAGATGTTCAGTCTTTTAGGGGAAACTTGCCCAAAAGAGGTCATGCTGCTTATAGTTCCAGGAGGTTTATAATCCTTTAGGCTTTGTCATTTCCAGATTCCCTGGGCTATTTAACACAGACAGTATATTTCCCTCCCAAGGCTGGCATCTATGGTGAATTAGGTCTAGAAAGAGGATCATATGTCTCTACCATCCATAAGAGAGAGTTCATTGTCTTCATTGGAATTGCTAAACATCTTGAGGTTTTCTGAGATTTTAGATACTGGAAGGAAGTGAACATCCATGAGAAGAAGAATGGGAGAGAAATGCCATCCATGATATTGAGTTTATGCAGATGGTAAACTAACTTTGGAAGTTAATGAGACTATGAGATCTGATCATCCAAACATCAAGCTCCATATAGCTGGCAAATGTGAATTTTTAATGCTAGTCAGGAGTAAAAATATAACCTTTAAAACTATAAGAGTAAATTCCTGGACAGACATATAATGAGTCAGTTAAATCAGTCTCTTTCAAATTATTTCTTCCCTCAGCCCTCATATCTAGGCTCTACTGTCTCTTTTCACATTCACTTAACTAATCCTTCCTCCTTCTTTCCCACAGCTTCGCATGCTGAAAACAGATGACAATCTGGAGGATGATCATCTTTCTATCCTTTGGCAGAATGAGCAGGCTTGTGTGTGTGTGTGTGCGTGCGCGCTTGTGTGTGTGCGTGCGCGCTTGTGTGTGTGTGTGTGTGTGTGTGCGCGCGCGCGCGTTTGTATTCATAATAATGGTGACGCTCTGTGCCGGTTCTATGTTCATCTCAAAAGGTTTAGAACCATATGGATAGAGAAATCTTCCTTTGTGTGGGAAGAGAAATAGTTATGAATTCTAACATCCAATTTTGGTCAAACTGCTGATTGCTAAGGCTTTGAGAAGAATTTTCCATTTGATCAGAAGCACACAGGCCTGTTAGTTATGTGCTAAAAGCCTGAAGCTATTTACCAGAGTTGTACTGCCATCTGATGGTCACCATTGAAATACATTTTATCTTTCCATCCTAAGCGGAACCAGTTTTAAATTTCAATAGGTCCAATTTGTTCAGCTTTTCTATTTTTTTTCATATAGGGATTTTTTAAAAAAAACAAAAACAATCATTAATCATTAAAAATCATTAATTCATCAATTTTGTAAAGCCAATGTGCATAATGAGTGCTACATATTTCAGACTGTTTGTTAGTTTAGTATCACTTAGCAAATGAAGGGGTATTTTTTCTTGGTTACAGACCTTGCAGACATATATTTTGCATTCTAGCTACAATGAGAGAAGTGATAATAAACATGCAGAATTAATTCAAACAATGAACAAATATTAAAGTAGGATACTGAAAAATGAGGGGAACAAACTATATGCAGTTAACTGAAATTTTGTCTTCAGCAACAGGAAACTAATTGGGGAGGAACATGACAATCCTGACCTAATATTTAAACTCCAGTCATATGTTTATTCTTTTCATTGTAAAAAGAAAATATCAGTCTATTATTGAAAGCTCCCATTGTACCAAATTAATCACAGATAGGACTCTTTGGTGATAACTATGACTGCAACAGCCTTTGAAAATCTCAGCTTGGTCTTAGGATAAAGTCTGCCTTATATTCTGATAATAAAAATTGAATGGAATGATACATTATACATACCTGTTCATTATCACATGAATACCCATCTATTTTGTAGAGATTTGGGGAGCACTAAAGATAAAGCAGAATGAATTAAATAATCAACTGGTTAGTGAGATAACTGTAGAAGCAAAACTACAGTATCTAAAATGATTTTTTTTAAAGTTTTCCAAATCTTGCTCTTCATTAAATGCAGGCAGTCCTCAGCTTACAATAGTTTGTTTAGTGATCGTTCAAAGTTACAATGAACACTGAAAAAAGTGACTTATGACCATTTTTCACACTTATAACCATTGCAGTATCCCCATGGGCATGTGATTAAAATTCAGACATTTGGCAACTGAGTTATGATGGTTGTAGTGTCCCAAGATCATGTGATCATCTTTTGTGGCCTTCTGACAAGCAAAGTCAATGGAGAAGCTAGATTCATTTAAAAACCATGTTACTAACTTAACAACTGCAGGGATTCAGTTAACAACTGTGGCAAGAAAGACCTTAAAATGAGACAAATGTCTTGATTAGCAACAGAAACTTCGGACTCAGTTGAGTCATAGGTTGAGGACTACCTATATAACCTGTCCGAAAATTATATTATTCCATTTTTTTAATGAGCTTTACCTGACTGGAGTCCCCTTTGCATGTCTCTGGAATGTCACAATCATTTACAGCTTCTCTGCAAACCACACCTTTTAGTTCAAACTGAAAAATAAGAATTAATATGTGGGACCATCTATATATTTGCAATTGTTTGAATATAGATATCATAATGTTTTTACTTCTAGTTTACTGGAGCTTCTCAATACCACTCACATAATTTAAGAAATGATTCTCAAATGTTCAGTTTAAAATTTTATTGTTAAAAAGAATCAGTCTATTGATTGGTAATTTGTATAAACAAGATCAACACATAATGCTGACATTGTTACTTGTACTAACAACCATATGTTTAGAATAGCATTGTAGTTCTAGAGTTCCAAAGTTCTTGTGTAAATAAACTGTTTAATCATAAATAAACATATTCATCAATCTGAAGCTAACTTTGTCTACTCTTGATAAGCTAAACAGGATCAAACGTAACAACAACCATTTCAATTTGCCAGGAAAAAAAGACATTATTTTAAGGTATTTTACACAGAAAGAAAAGGTTTGGCGGTTGTGTGATTGGTTCTTTTCCTTCACAGCCTTAAAATGTATCCATCCAATTTTTGAGAAGCAATTTAGATCAATTTTTACCTTTTTATTACTAGTTTATCAGTATCTTCCTTAATCTGATGCTTCTATATTTTTGTTATATTCATATAGTTTCTATTGTTGAGAAAAATCTTCTCTACATAGTTTACAAAGTCAATATATTTCAGTTAACACAAAATTTTATACACCAGAATCATAAAAACAGCCAGTGCTGTTTTTGTAATGTAATGATTAAGGTATTAGACTGGTGTAACACCAAAGCTTACTGGATGACTTTCAGCCAGAGTACTTGAACAGACCTGTTGTGAGAAAAATTAGGAGGAAACACCATGTATAATTCCTTGAATTCTTATATAAAAAAATGGATGTATATCTAATACAAATAGAAATAAAAATTAAAAAAGAAACCTGATTGCCCCTTTGAGATTTTGTATGGTAGAGCTTACATATTTTGGCACTGTACTGAATGAGATTATTTTTCAATCAATTCATCATCTCATTTTTCATTTTCATTGCCATGTATTTTGAGTCACACTGTCGCACTAACCAGGGTACACCATGAGGAGGTGACTAGCTTCATACCACAGCCGGAAAATTCAAATCCAGGAAGCCCCCACTAGCACTTGCACAACACCTGCCAACTTCAACATCGATTCCCAATAGAAAGCCAAATCGGTTGCTGAATGTCCAGACTTAGAAAGACATATAAATGATCCCACAAAAATGGTGTCAGGCTTTGAACTACATCTCAGCAATGGACAATCCTGAATAGGATTTGCATCTCACATAGGGCTTGCCAAGACTCTCTGTGCGAATGGGGCATATTATGCTCTCTTCAGTGTGATTGTGGGGTCTCATATCAAACTGTACATTACAGCTAACCTGAGGGCATATACCACTCCAGTATCTGATTTTTTTTTCCATATAAACAATACTGCACTTCAATGGCTAGATGGCCTAGACATAGGTATTTGAATATAGATCTTTTCAACATTTATATTTTATTGTGTTTAATTAATCTAGATGAAATGTTAATATATATTACTAATTAATGTATGATATGCCATATGCTAAATAAATAAATAATCTCACATAATTCCTTAAAACAAGGGTAGGTTTTTTTTGTCATTTCAATACATACCTGACATTTTCTACAACAAAGTCCATTACTGCATTGAGAGTTAGCAGTTAGAATGCAGGAACTGCAGCAATCTCCACCTTCAGCCATACATTCCTAGGTAATGAAACCAATTGTGAAACAACAGTTTGACAGAAACATCCTGCCGCTTGACCAGAAAATTGTTGAGATTCTTGCTATTCAAAATTTCACTTGCCTCCCTATTCTGGGCATAATGCACACTTCAAATTACAAAGAAAACAACAATGGCAGTATTCTGATAGCATGAGGGAGAATGCCAGAAAAGAACATAGGACATAGAATAATAAGATTGGAAAAATCTTGGAGGTCTTCTAGCCCAACTCCCTGTCCCTACCAAGATATCCTATACTATTCCAGACTTTCTTTAAGCTTGATGGGATCGATACATGGGGTCAGAGAGAAAAATAACAGAATAATAGAACAGAATAATAGAGCTGGAAGGGACACCAGTCCAACACCCAACCCAAGGAGGAGACTCTTTATTTCAGACAAATGGCTGTCCAATCTCTTCTTAAAAACCTCCAGTGATGAAGCACCTATAACTTCAGAACATAAGCCACTGATTAATTGTTCTCACTGTTAGGAAGTTTCTCCTTAGTTCTAGGTTGCTTCTCTTCTTGATTAGTTTTCATCCATTACTTCTTGTCCTGCCTTCAGGCACTTTGGAGAATAGCTTGACTCCCTCTTCTTTGTGGCAACCCTTCAAATATTGGAGCACTACTAACATGTCACCTCTGTCCTTTTCCTTAAACTAGACATAGCCAAATTCTTGCAACCATTCTTCATACATTTTAGTCTCCTGCTCCTCACTTTTGTTGCTCTTCTCTGCACTCTTTCTAGAATTTCAACATCTTTTTTATATTGTGGTGATCAAAACTGGATGCAATATTCCAACTGTAGTCATACCAAGGCATTATAAAGTGGTATTAACAGTTCACATGATCGTGATTCTATCCCTCGGTTAATGCAGGCCAGGAATGCATTGGCTTTTCTTTTCTTTTTTCTGTGGCTGCAGCACACTGCTGGCTCATAATTAAGTGGTTATCCACTAGGACTCCTAGTAACTTTTGACAGTTACTACTATTGAGTTAGGTTCCACCTATTCTAAACCTGTCATTTGGGGGGGGGGGTTCCCTAAATGTAAAATCTTACTTTTCTCACAACTGAATTTAATTTTGTTAGATAGGGTTCAATGTTCAGGTCTGTCAAGATCCTTCTGGACCTTGACCCTATCTTCTGGAGTGTTGGATATCCCTATCAGCATGGTATCACCTGTAAATTTAATGAGTTCCTCTTCTATCCTTTCATCTAAATTGTTTATGAGCTGTTGATGAGTACTGGGACTAAGAACTTTGGGGCACCCCACTGCTTACTTCCCTCCATGTAGATATAGTGCCATTAAGGACTACATGTTGAGTGCTGTTTGTCAACCAGCTACATATCCTTCTGGCGGTGATGTGGTCTATCCCACATTGGAGTTCAACATGGCATTAATTTAATTTTCATTTGTAAGCTAGGATTGAATGAAAAGTAATCTTTGCTTCCATAACTTTAACTAGGACTATTTTAAAAAAAATAGGAAAATAATACTTTCAATGAGTTTTTAATTACATGTGTTTACTTTTCCACATAATCATATTTGTTACATTTCACATTGTTACGTTTCTTACACACTTCTGCAAATGATGGACAAGTTTCTAAAAGCTATCATAAAATATCTCCAGACTATCTCTTTAGCCAGGACTTGACCATCCTTTCTAATTTTACTAATTTTTCATCTGTTTCAGTTAAACAGATGCCCATGAAGGGAAACTTTTGTGAAATGCATGGCACCAAAACTGTATAATACATAGAATAAGACACTAAGCTCCAGCTTTGCAATTGCTTCTTGGAAAGCTCATGAGGTGTGAGATCTTGTACTGTCATATTGCAGCAAAATTTTCTTCTTGCACTTCTTTCTTCTTGCACTTAAAAATTGTCTCAAAGTTTTGAGTGTTGAAATGTAATACCCTTAGTTGATAATAGTACCAGTCTCAAAGAAATCCATCTGAATAATACCACTTGCACCTCAAAAAATGTCAACCATCAGTTTTCCTGATGAATCCTGTGTTTTGAATTTTGTTTCCACAGGTGAAGCTTTGTGATAATATTTCATGGTCTGCTGCTTTGCTTCAGATCATAATGATGAGTCTATGTTTCATTCACTGTCACAATGCTGTGAAGAAAATTCTCATTGTGATTTTTGAAGAATAATTGTTTGCAAATTGTAACTCTTGAAATTTTCCTCTCTACCATTACAGTGCAAAGAACTAATTAAAGAACTTATTTAAAATCATTAGAAAGAGCCTCTAAACTAAAATGGATTGCCCCTAATTAGCTACGTAATGTTGAATTTACCAATGCAGCTCCACAATCGCATTCTTCCCCAGTTTCAACAAAACCATTACCACATTCTGGGGGATCCAGGAGCTACAATACAAAAATAAGAAAGCATTAAAAATGTAGCATATTAGCATGTTGCCATGCATGATGACAGATGGTAGAGGATCATTGTTTCAATGCACAGAAAAGATGTAAATCTAATTATAGAAATGGGTGCTATACACCTCCTCATATGTACAAATCCTGATTTTCATATTGAGGAAAAATGTTCCAGGACCACAATAAAGCTGTTGTCCCTGCTATAATGCTATAACACAAAAATATTTTTTAATCAGGCTTAGTAGGTAATGAGTTTAAGAAACCAAGTTATAATATTCAAAAAATATCAGTGACTGCCAAGTATAACATCCAAGCCATATTTATAGTGAATTCAAGCTTTATTTTTTTATACATACATGTGGTATAAAAGCTCCTATTTATGAGCTGAAATTTTTTTACTTTGTTAGTCTAGTTTTAGGATATTTTCTTCTGATCTTTTTAATATTAGTCCTCACAAATTGGATTCTTAATAGGAGAACGGATTGCAAATAGGGTTTTTTTCTGTGACTAATTAATATTTTTGAATAGCTACACTATTCAGAAATAAAGTGTCATTCTTGATCAAAAGAACTTGAGCATCTTAATTTCTAATTTGAAAAATCAGTAATAATAATAATAATAATCTGGCTGACTGTGAAATCAACCATAATAAGCATTATTATAACAACTTCCATATGTTTACTATCAAGCATGTCAATCAGGCATTTCAACACAATCATGAGACTGTTAAATTAAGAACTGAAAGAGAAAAACTTCCAAACAAAATGATTTTTGTTTTTACCTTGGAAGGCTTGTTGAAAAGGCAGGCTCCACCACCATTATTTAAAAAATCATGGTATTCCTCAATATCACATTTGGAGAACTTGGTTGGAAGATAATAACTGTGATCAAAAAAAGAAAAAAGTCAGTTCATTCCTACAGAATTAAAAAAGAATTTCATTCTGCAGCTGGGCCAGTAAGTCATTTCATGACCAAATTAAAAAAAAGAATTATACATAATTCTGAATTTTCTGGAACACTAGTCTAGATAATTTTAAGAACACCAGTCTTCTTTTCTCTAATTTCATATCTGCAAATTATATGACAAACTTAAAAACATGTTTAAATTGATGCAGAATGTAGTTGCAATCTTCACCTTGGGCTTTATTAATACACATTTCTCAAAGCTTTGTACAAAAATATTCAAAGTTATACAGCAAATACAATGTAGGCTTTTACTTGCCATTAAGATATATGAATACAAGTGTCCAGTCAAACATCATTGAGCAAATGTTATTTTCATAATATAGAATGGCAGTTTAAACTTTCACTGTATTTTGCTCTGAGAGAACTATTAATATTAACAACTGAGAGCATTTTAGGCATATTTGTTTCTAGGCTAGAATCCTCAGTGTCTGACAATAGTGGCATGTCCTTTATATGTCAAAGATTTGTGGAAAAGATATATTTTCATATACTGAGACCAGCACTGAGGGAATTTGCCAGGCTAGTATATTATTTTCTGAGAATCTATGATACTATTTGCCAATCAGAGAGATTCTGAATCTAGAGACCTTCACATGTCTTCCAGATTCAGATCTATGCTGCTTCTGGTGTAGCCCTGAATCTGGAGGTTTCAATCAGTTAATAACTTTTAAGCAGCCTATGCACCATAAATTTGTCTAAATTCTTTTCAATTTGTCTATCAGGACCCAAAGTGTAAATCTCTAGGGAAGGGTAGTCAACATATCTCTCTCCAGATGATGAGGAATTACTGTACATGTCGCAAATTCTCAGGAGTGAAGATGCCAGGAGTTATATCTGGAGTAACATAGATTGTCCATTTATAAGTGTATAAGTTTGAGTCATTTTTTTATCCTGTATCTTTTTTTTCTTAGTGTAACTAAGAATCAATCACTGGGATTCATAATCATTTCTACAACTTCTGATATTAAAACTGATCTGTAAAATATTTATTTTTGTGTTTTCAAATAACTCTTGACTTCTGGAGAGTCCACACAGTTTTCACATTTTTATGGACACTGTTTTTCTTCTTCTCTGAAAGAAAATGACTGGGTCAAAATCACCCAATGGGCTTAGTCTAAATCAGAACTGGAATCCATTGTCTCCCAGTTTCTAGCCTGATGGTTTAACCACTACACCAAACTGGCTCTCAAAGCTAATTAACCATGCATTAATTGACTAATTCATACATCCATGTCACTTAGTAAAATGCATATCATTTTTCTGTTAACAGCTTTGTACTTGTTTCTTCTCTGAATACCTTAAGCAGCCACAAGTTTCTGTCCAATAACTATGTGCTAATTTACATTTCTTCTGAATAGAAATCTCTGAAAGAAAACCTCTTACCCAGTATCTCCCATTATACATCCGGACCATGTATCCTCACATTTGCATTCACCTAAAATAAATAAAATAGGCAAATCACATTACAATATATAGGAAAGCGAGCAAGCACATATCAGATATGTTAAATAAAGAAATGTAATTGAATAATTAATAAATATTGTCATACAAGCTTGCAACAGGTAATTGTATGAGTCTATATTTTAATAGGAAATGAAGCATTGTAGCCATGCAATTATGTTATCACAAATTTGCTAGTATTTAAATTTGGTGCAAGTCACTATTTCATCATGGAATGCCATCTATTGGGAACTAGAAAGCTTGCCTTCTTTGTCATGGCACCTGCCCTCTGGGAATGAGATCCCCTAAATCCTTGGGGCTCCCATCCTCTTGGCATTCTGTAAGTAAGGAACAAAGGACTGGTTGTAAGCCCTTGTTGGATGTGTCTATATTTTTGTATAGACTGAATAGATATCTTCTTGTTTTGTTTTGTATTCTGCATTTTTGCAGTTTGTTATATAGGTAGTCCTCAACTTACAACATTCATTTACTGATTGTTTGAAATTACAAGGCACTGAAAAAAGCGATTTAAGAGTGTTTTTCAGATGTATGACTGTTATAGCATCCCCATGGTCACATGACCAAAATTCAGCTGCTTGGCAACTGACTTATATTTATGACGGTTGCAGTGTCCCTTAGTCATGTGATCAGCTTTTGTGACCGTCTGACAAGCAAAGTCAATGGGGAAGCTGGATTCACTTAACAACTATGCTACTAACTTAACAGCTGCAGGGATTCACTCAACAACTGTGGCAGGAAAAATTACAAAATGGGACAAAATTCACTTAACAAATGTCTTGATTAGCAATGTAAATTTTGAAGTCATTTATGGTCAAGTCAAGGACTACCTGCAATACAACATATACAATTATTCATTGTTTATTTTAAATCTTTGTTCCAAAAATATGAATACCTATTTTATGTATTTATAAATACATGTATTTATTTTCACAATAAATACATAAATACATGTATTCGGTATATCATAGTGTGATATAAGTATATCACAGTAGTTACATCTCATGTCTTATACAAGCAGTATACAAAAGTGTTTTCCCCAAAATATATTATTGTTATTTTTGTTACAATCTCATAAATTGATTAGCGTGTCAACATCCCTTTATCCATACAGCCTTTTAAGAAGTTGAAGGAATCTGAAGGAGTCCTTTCAAATTTTTCAAGGCAGAGTAGGAATGATTCTCAAACTCTTTTTGTTTTTACAAAACAAGTATAAATAATTTACATGAGGTCAATATTGCTATGACTTAAGTCATAGATAATCTCAAAACTTCCCAGGAACTTTTTCTTAACGTTCTTATATAGACAATGCTACTGTATATTCTTATTTAATGTTTAAATGCATGAAGTATTTAAATTTTCAATTTAAGGCAAATTGGAATTAACAGGTGCTAAAAATCTCAGACTGTAATACAAATAAAACTGAATTTCATCTCTCATTCTGTGCTTATTTTTTAAGGTTCCTTTTCAGTTAATTCAACTGGATTGCTACAGACTGAAATGATATAGGGTTTCCTGCCTGAGCAGGGACTAGATAACCCCCAAGGTTCCTTCCAACTTTATTATTATTATTATAAACATTGCAAGTAATCTTTTTTTAAAAAAAAAAAGATATATTTAATTACAAAAACTGAGAATGGCTCTGGTAGAGTTAAAAAGTATGAGACTATCTTTGCCAAAAAAAAGAATCTATATTGAAACGTCAACATTTCTTACCACTCTGCAACCTTCTTTTGTCTGAAAAGATCCCAAGATTATGTCCCAAGGACTGTGCCAATGTAACAGCCATTAAATCTGGCTTTCCAAACTGAAAAACAAGACAATGACTTTGAAGCATTTCTATTTTAGAAATTTTAAATTAGCAAAAAATGTATTGAACCATCCTGGAGCATTTATTCCCCAAAGTATGCTTTGAAGTGTAGATGAGTAATAAACTAGCAGAAATTTGCAAAGCACTGTTTAAAACAATACAAACAAAGACAGTTGAAATATTAAAGCTAAATATAAGTTTGGCTCAGAGCCAATCATATTATCTTGTATAAGTTTTTTAAAAAATAAATATGCCTTGAATGCCTGTAATAATCTTTGGGTTAGGCAATTAAGTTTTAACTCTGTGGTTGAGTTAATTTTACTGCTAGGTAAGTCCCCTAACACAACTTTTTCTCACTATTTGTTCTGATTCTTTATTATATTTATTTGATTTTGAGGGTTCTCAATTCTCAGGAACTCTGAGTAGCTTACAATAGAAAAATAAAAGGAAAAAATATATGAAAAAGCCAGCTAGAAGGGACAATTTGCCACAGCCAACTCACTGTGACTAACTCACCACAGCCAACTTGCCACACAGCAACTCATTGCGATCAACTCACCAAGGGGCAATTTGCCATGGGACAATTCAACGATGTATTAATTATTTCATTCAATTACAATTTCATCAGAATTATTGTAACTCTTGAATTCTGAACTGACTTTCTTTATTTTATTATTATTAAGCACCGTTCCGTTAAAATTAATTTAACTTCTGTATTTACTGAATTGCCCTATGGTGAGTTGTCCTGTGGCATATTGGCTGCGACAAGCTAAAAGGCTAATTAAACCTCCATATACCTACTATTTGGGGTAGAATAAGAAGTTTTAGCAAAAACCAATGGAAACAGCAGGGGTAAAGTTGTCTCTCCCCAATAAAATAAAATAAATTGAACCAAAGTAAAAAAAAAAGAAAATAACATAGAATTCTAACCAGGCTCATGCTAGGAGGCAAAATATTTCCATCCTCAGCCAATACATATTTCTGCAAATGGACTGATGCAGGAAAATTGCCAATAGCATTCCCTTCCCTCAAAAATAAAATTTAAAAAGTATGCTGTAGTCTAAAATGCATATTCTATGAAATTTTTTAGATCCCACTATTTATGGAACCCCAAACATTTAAAGGAAAGACTTGGCCAATAGTTGCTTTTTGGGAGGGAAACGACAGAAAGCAGGATCTTAAGGGAAATCTCGTAACATGGGACTGCAAAGCATTGTATGAATAAAAGTAGAAATAATTTGACAGTTATGGGACTCTCATTTTGTGTTTGAGGAATAATGCAGACATACTTCATTTACACCACCACCTTTCAGCAGTGAACAAATGCCACCAATAAAGGCTGCCCCGCTACGGCTACTGAGAAATTGGCTCCCCCTTTTAAAACAAAACAGAAACAGCAATACTGTTAATAAAATCAATAGCATTTGGGGAAGAACAATATATTTTCAACCAAAAAAAGATAAGGGTATTTATGATAGAGTTATAACAAAAAAAAAGAGATGTTTCAGTGTGGATAGCAAGATTCCGCAATTTAATACTCCTCCACCCAAAGAAATCCTAAACATTGAGCAACTCAGATGTGTGTGTGTTTATGTGTGTGCAAGAAATATGTTTTGTACAGATTGTGCCAAAATACTGCTTGCTGTATAGAATACTACATTTCCATTAAAATGATCTGCACAAATTTAACTTGTATGAATCAGATATTTGAAAATAGAAAAAAAAATCCAAAGCCACCTTGAAGGCAGGACATCTTCTCTTAATTGAAAAACTAATAACTGAAAAACTCAGTTATCATTTGGAAAGTAAAAAGTAAGAATTGTGTAGTCTTAAAAATGTTATCCCAGGCCAAAATTTTTGAGGATCCACCTAGGCTGCAATGTTCTGGGACTACAGTTTCAGAATTACCAGAATAATAGCAATAAGACTCATATACCACTTCACAGTGCTTTACAGCCTTCTCTAAGCAGTTTGCAGAGTCAGAGCTCTAGAATAGACAGAAAAATTGAAAAACACATGGCAAACCAGTTCCATAACGTTGTCAAGAAAACAGGATATATCCATGTAGTCACCAGGAGTTAAGGACAGACACAAATATACCACTGGAGACAATATTCTGTTTAAACTACTGTAGGGAGAGGCAACTATGGGTCCCCAAATTCAATTTTTCATGATCCTCCAAACACACTCTTTCAGTGAAATGTCAACATGGTCAACATAGTTTCCTATCACGTTCAGACATGACAATACCAAATTATAGCCCAAACCTTAAAATATATTTTGGGGCAAAAACCTACCACAGAAAAAATAGGAAAAATAGAAAATTCTAAAAAAAGTCCTTTGCAAATAATTCAGCCCCATTCGCCTTGCCTTTGGTTTTCCAACCAACACAATGTTGGTGATGCTTAGTTTAATTCAAATGTTGGGAATTTGTGAGGAAGAGAACAAAAATGTTTCAATTCCCCCTCTCTTTATCTCTTTAAAATAACTTTGTCACTACATGTGTGCAAATTATCAATCAATACCAAAAATATCAGTAAAATGAAATACAATTTTATAGCTCTTACAAATATTGCTATCAGAATCAAAAGGTAGAAATTAAGTACTGTACATGAAATAATATTACACATAACTAAATTTCATTTAATTTAACATTAATTAAACTGTAATTGAAATTGTATCATCTTTAGCTTTCTTTCTGATTACCCATTTTTGTCCCTGTGCTATCCTCTTTTTGAAATGTTGTGTGCCACATCTCACTGAAAGGTCAAGTGTGGATTCAAGTGGGGGTTTTCAGTTTAGCAATATGGAAACCATAGATCACCATGTCCCTTTTGGCCATTTCAGTATCACAACGAGGGAAAAAAGCAATATATTTTTTAATTCATTTTCAAGTAGGTATGGATACTCATTATATCTAAACAAGGTGTAGTTCATCTTAACAGTGCCATGGAGAAATAAATTAATTTCATGTTTTTTTCTTAAGCCACACTCATAGTTCATTTGAATATAAAAGTAAAGCATGTTTAAATAAAAGCATTTGATGTCCTTATGGCTATGACAAAGGAATTAGATAATGCTAAAACATACAATCATTTCTATATCTCAAATTACATTTTCAACAGATTCCTTCATGCCTAATAATAATCAAATACAAAATTACGTACGAAAAAAGATGAACTGCATCACTTTTCTCTTTGATAAAATCTCTCCTATATTTCATAAATTCACGTAGAGTTACCAATGGATTTTCAGATATGGTGAACTTGTTATCAGTACCCCAGGTTTCCATGGCAACCAAGACTATTCTGGTGTTCAGTTGTTCTTTATAAATCTAGCACATTAGGAAAATGAATGATTACAAAGTAATAGTGTCAATATTGTTTTGTTAAAAACATGCAACATACAAAAAAGTGACTAAAGAAAAATCCAATATAGAGAATACTCACATTAATCACAATCATATATTTTCTAACACAGGCATGTCTAACCCATGGCCTGTAGGCCACATGTGACCCTGGACAGCTAGCAATTGCAGCCCCACAAGATTGTAAATGTTTATTATTATGTGATTTATCTTTATTAACTAATTATATAGTTTGTATGCAGCCCCAAACAATTTGACCCAGGGACCCCAAAAGTTTAGACAACAATGGTTTAACAGACTAAATTTATTGTGAAAAAGCTAAGCTGTTTTAGAGTCATTCTTTTGAAAGGTGAAGTGCTTCAGAACTGACTGGAGCTTTGATAGAATGCCAGGTGAAACACATATATAGCCAAAAATACAGTAATGTTTCTACTTGCTGTTCTTTTTCTGTTGTTCATTCATAAATATCTATGAATCAAATTAAGTAGATGCTGAATAATGAATTAACACTTTCTTTTGTCTCCTGTAAATCGACATTCCTGTATTAACATTGCTATACTGTATATATACACAGACACACATAGAGAGAAACACACACACAATGCCTCTATGACATAAGAGTGAATGAGTAATGAGATGTGGTTTCTAAATTAAATAGATGATAGACAGTCAGACAGAAACACAGGTAGGTAGATAGATAAAGACACACACAGAGATAGATAGATAGATAGATAGATAGATAGATAGATAGATAGATAGATAGATAGATAGATAGACAGACAGACAGACAGACAGACAGACAGACAGACAGACAGACAGACAGACAGACAGACAGACAGACAGACAGACAGACAAGAGTTTGAAAATTATACTTACTACATCTGCCATATTCACTACTGATTTTGCAAAGCTGTTTGTGTGACCAACTGATAATCGGTGTTTTTTCAGCTAAGAAAAAAAAACCAGACAAATTCCAAACATCTTTCTGAAACATCATATCCTTTCAAGAGTGACTTCAGTCAAAGATTACCTTTTCTCTATGACTTCAGGTATGCGGATATACAGATTATTTATTCAAGTATAAGTATTATTTTTTTAAAAAATCAATATAGAACCATAAAAATTAAAATACCAAATGACTGCAAAGGGCTTTTTTGTTTGGTCAGCTGCCAGCAGCACAAAGTGGTATCTAATATCCATATGCTGAGGGGTCAGCTTTTATACACATAGGAGAAAAGAGGTGCCTATAAGATAATGCAAATGTCTACAGAACAATAGCATTTTAAAAATCCAAATTAAAGGTAATACCTTTATTACAATCAACCTCATAACCTCCAGACTATGTGCATGCATTCAACTCTTTTTATATATGCAACCTGACATACATCGAGCTTAAATTGCTGGTAATGTATATGCTAATGTATAGAGTTAATTTATTCTGTTATCAAAATTGCACTGCTTTTGTCTCCACAGATTTATTACCTTTAATTTTTCTTAACAGTTATCTGTCACAGTAGAAAGCTGCAGTAAATTAAAAAAACAGAATCATATGTGCTATCAGTAGCATGTTTAATGTGTTTGGGATATAATCAGGCAAAACTAAAATTCTCTTAAAATTTAAAAGGTGGACTATCAGATTGAATTTGGCTATAAAAGCTGCATGGGATCTGAAAAATATTTAATCATTCTTCATTTTCCAAGCTGAGAAAAACATTTTTGAAGGCCAGGCAGAATATTCTTTCCTCTGCACTGGTGCAATGTAGGTATTCTAACACCCCATTTAACTGACCATCCCTGTTCATGTAGATCCAAGGACACATAAATAGTTTATCATGTACAAGTATACAGGGATATTTGGAGTATGTTATATCTGGTCATCAATAGCCAGAGAGAACAAATAATTGTGTAATTCTCCTTTTCTTGGATATGAAATTATCATCTAACTGATGCTAGTCGGAGTCACACGTCTTTCCTGTATCATTAATTATTTGCATGGAGCTTGCTAGCGGTTTATCAAAATAAAATTGATTGATTGAAACTCCTTTTGTGTGTTCTTAAATATAAATATATATTAATTCTTTTTTTAAGACCGAATGGCAACATCAAAAGGAGGGTCAGAGGGCCTCTTATATATGGTACCTTACCAAAACAAAGTGGCTTGGATCATGACCTCAATACTGCCGATTGCAACAACCTGATCAGATGACAATTGAATGTGTTTACTGGTCACCATTTTCCACGCTACATGCCATTTTCTACATATGATTACTCTTCTGCATTAGTTTTTGCCACAACTAAAAGCAACACAGAGTTGTTCAGATTATCTTTTAATTTGTATTTGTAAAGTGCCAATCTCAGAAGATTCTTTATCTGCATTTCTGGAAATAATTATAGTTAAATCATTTAAACTATATTATGCCTCTATGATATAGTTATAATTATAACCTTCTATGTATTCTATATCATAATATTAATTACTGAAAAGAAAGGTGGAAGGAACATGAGAATAATATTGTAAAGCAACCACAAACTATAAAATATGGTAGAACAATAGAAATATACAATAGGACAGTAAAACACTTGTCTTTGTGTAATATTTTGTAACTTCTGTTTTTATAGCATTTCATTTTTCTTAAGGATTAGACCTTAGATAGCCTTTGATACAAACACACTGCATCCTCTAGTTTTTTGTACTTGTCATCCAAAATTAAACACAAGTATGTAAGTCATAGACTTATGTAACAGTGTTATAACCCATGATTCATCAATCACACACACACACACACACACACACACACACACACACCCCACATATCTGTGCCCACTAGATCTTAATCACTAGACAAATTATCCTTTGGAAGGGCCTCTTCTAGCTATGGGGTCTGGGCTATTTTCCCTTGCCTACCCTTTAAAAAGACCCTGATCAGTACTCAAGAAGGACTTATATTGGCAAATTTAAATTAAGACCAACAATGGTTTAAAAGAAAACATTTGCAAAAGGAACCTGAATCTTCCAAAGAGGTGAACAGTAAATCTTTCAAAGAGGTAGCATGGTGACAAAAAATGGAAAACTGGGTAGGCAGAATAAACCAGGAGCACCACTAGGCACAATTCAGTTTATCATCCTCCTCCTCCTCCTCCCTCCTCCTCCTCCTGTCTAGATCAAACTATAAACTGCCATAATGAACCCAGCTTCTTAGTTTTGTCATGGGCCAAAAATAAACATTATTGGTCCTGTTTTTGGTAGTACCCAACATACCAGCAGATGGGTCAGGGTCTGTGACTCTTCACATTCACACAGCATATTGTTATCTGCTAAGAGCCTCCACTTCAGAATATTGATTTTACACTTAGGGGCTCCAACTCTGAACCTATTCAGGGTCCTCCAAGTAGCATAAGGATCCAGTTTATTATCATATAGTTCCTGTCTTTATATATAATTTTTATAATTCACTGTAATTTTCAATTGTCAAGTTTTCAATAAAATCAATGTTTTATAACAATTCTTCCTTTCAGCAGTCAATTGTCAAATGTCAACTAGTCAATTGTCAAATGTCAACTAGTCAGAATTGCAATTCAGTATATTTAGCCACCATAAATCCTTCCTATAACTTTCTCTCTCAAAACTTAGTCATAGATCAAAGTTTTTAAACAATGCATACGTTTAGCCCACAATCAAAATATTTCTTTTCCTTCAAACACTTTCCAATCTTATGGCTAGCCCAGTATACAATCTCTTCTTTGTCCCCTCGCAACTATCTTCTAAAACAGACATGTCAAACTCACGATGTCACATGATGTCGTGCAACGTATCAGGAGAGTTTTGCCATTGCCGGCAATGGGGTGGACACAGCTTCCGGATGACACATCCGGCCCGTGGGCCGGCAGTTTGTCAACCCTTTCTAAAAGGTTATTAGAGTTCTAGAATATGTGCTATATTCTAGTTGTCCACTAGATGTCAGCAAATATTTGTTTTCCAGCTTTTTCAGGCAAGAAGTTCTTATTATTTTTCTTTTTTATATACGGTATATAATTTCATCAAAATCCTTTAGAATATAATCTTAGCAGTTTGTTTTAGTTTCTAAATTTGATCAGATTGTAGTATTTTAAATTTAATTTCAATATGTTTCTTTTCTCCTTAAAGGTTAATTTGCCGCTTCCAACTTTAGTAGTAGTAATAATAATAATAATAATAATAACAACCCCCAGTGAGGCACTACCTTGACGTGATTGTGGGGCTTGTGTACTCTGAGGAAGATGAGAGCTATGCCAGAGGTTCAACCATACTGGACAGGTCTCATCAGAGGAGTCAGACAAAGAGTGTCTCTCCCATAAAAAATATGGTGAGACGTAAATTTCAGAATGCCATACCGGCTCGGACGTCGCCCGGGTTAACAAGGTCCGCACTAGATATTGGAGTTCCTGGATATCTGGTGAAAAATGGGTTACAGGACTCAGGACTGTTGGCTGAGCAACCAGGGCCAGCAGCTGCAGAACTACTGGAAGAAAAGGTGTTTACCCGTCGCAGATACACAGTGATGGAAAACAAAGAAATAATGATCTGTTACTACAGATCAAGTCCAACAAGACGAGGATATCTAAAACGAATGCACCAATTCTGGAAAGAACAACATCCAGAATCAGAAATAACAGAACAGAGACTAGCAGATCAACGCCGATTTATAACACGAAATAAAGTATTTACAGAAACAGAATTGGACGAACTGCAAAGGTTTACCCAGGGCAAAGAAATCAAAGCCTTACAAGAAGTAATTCAGAATGTAGAGGCAAACCAGGGGGAGTTGGCAGTGAAAGAATCCAGCAGAGATATACAACTGTTCTCATTTGGAAACCAGGCACCTCTTCCTCAGGAAGAACAAAACCCTCTAACTAAAGAAATAAAAGAATTGAAACAAAGAATAATTGAGCATCTAGAACAGCACAAAAACAACAGAATAAGGCTGCCTGCATTGAAGCTTGTTCCAAAGAAACAGCTAGCACAAGCATTAAAAGATGCAAATACTGCAATAGCAAGTATAAGCACCAATTCACTGCAAGAAACAAACCAATTAATGTACAGCACAGCTGCAGTTATAACAGAATACCTGGGATGTAAAATCAACAAAAAAGAAAAACAAACAAACAGTGCACCACAAAAATGGAAGGTTAGACTAGAAAATAAGATCAGCAAGTTAAGATCACATGCAAGCAAGCTAGAACAGATGAAAGAAAAGAAGCTGAAGAACAAGAAGACCAAAGAATACCTAATCAAGAAATACCACTTAGAAACAAGGAAGATCAAGGAAGCACTGGAAATAATAAAGCAACAAATAACAGCTATAGCCAGGAAAATCAGTAGATATGAAGCTCGAATTGCAAACTATAGGCAGAACCTCCAATTTCAATCCAATCAGAAACGTTTCTACCAATCCATCAATGGAGAAACTGCAAGGAATCAGTCAGTACCTGACAAGGAAGAAACAGTGCAGTTCTGGAAGCAGATATGGGATAACCCAAAGAAATACAACAAGGATGCGGCTTGGTTAAAAGAGGTGGATGCAAATAAAACAGAAGTTGAAATGAAAGAACTAGTAATAACAACAAAAATGGTAGAAAAAAGAGCAAAGAAAATCAAAAATTGGTCAGCACCAGGTGAAGATGAACTGCATGGGTTTTGGTTGAAACATCTAACTGTTATACACCCACTCATTGCCAAGCAGTTCAACAATATACTACAAGGAGGAGAAATTGAAAAGTGGCTAACAACTGGGAAAACCTACCTAATAATGAAAAATCCAGCAAAAGGGGCAACACCAGGTAACTACAGGCCAATTACCTGCTTACCAACAACTTTCAAATTACTAACTGGTGTGGTAGCTGATGCAGTACAACAGCATCTAGTTGAAAACAATCTCTTTCCACCTGAGCAGAAAGGAAACCGCCCCAATAGCAGAGGAACAAAAGATCAACTCCTAATAGACAAAATGATCTTGGAAAACTGCAAGAGAAGGAAGACCAACCTGAATGTGGCATGGATTGACTACAAAAAGGCATTTGACTCTCTGCCACATGATTGGATAATCAAGTGCCTAGAAATAACAGGAGTCAGTAGAAACATCAGAAAATTTGTGCAAAGATCGATGGCACAATGGAAGACACAGTTGCAGATCAATGGTGAGAAGCTGGGAGAGGTTAATATCAAGAGAGGAATATTTCAAGGAGATTCATTATCACCATTACTATTTGTTATTGCACTGTTTCCTCTGTCAACAATACTGAATAACTCAGGACATGGTTATCAAACATCAAAAACATCTGCTAGACTATCCCACCTCCTTTACATGGATGATCTGAAGCTGTATGGAAAAACATCATCTGAAATAGAATCGCTGCTCAACACTGTCCGTATATATAGCCAAGATATTGTAATGGAGTTTGGCTTGGACAAATGTGCCACACTTACTATCAAACAAGGAAAAATAGTGAAAACTGAAGGAATCAAGATGCCCCACGAAAATAACATTAAGAGTCTGGATGAGGAAGAGTACTACAAATACTTGGGTATCCTTCAAGCTGACAACATCAAGCACACTGAAGTCAAGAAAAAGATTAGAGGTGAATACATCAAGAGAGTGAAGAAGATCTTAAAATCCAAACTCAATGGAGGAAATACCATAAAGGCAATCAACACCTGGGCAATCCCAGTCATTAGGTACACAGCTGGAATAGTGGACTGGACTCAAGCAGAACTAAAAGCAATGGATAGGCAGACCAGAAAAATAATGACAATGAATCATGCCCTTCATCCACGCAGTGACATTGATAGACTTTATCTACCAAGGCAAATAGGTGGGCGTGGAATGCTACAAGTACATCAGATGGTTGAAGAAGAAAAAATGGCTTTGGAAGAATATCTGAAGAACAATGATGAAGATGCACTGAAATTAGTATATCAGGAAGGCTTACTAACTACTGGAGAGACCAAACTGGCCTACAAGAAAGACCAAATGAAGAACAGAATAGAGGCATGGGAAGACAAAGCACTACATGGCCAATACATGAAAAAAATAGCTGGGAAAGCAGATAATAATAAAACCTGGCAATGGCTAAGAGCAGGAAAATTGAAGAAAGAGACCGAGGGACTAATTCTGGCTGCACAAGACCAAGCCTTAAGGACAAATGCATACAAAGTCAAAATTGAGAAGACAGCAACAGACAGTAAGTGCCGCCTATGCAAAGAAGCTGAAGAAACAGTGGACCACTTGGTAAGCTGTTGCAAGAAGATTGCACAGACTGATTACAAGCAGCGGCATGACAAAGTAGCAACAATGGTGCATTGGAAGATCTGCAAAAAATATCATTTGCCTGTAAGCAAAAACTGGTGGGATCATAAAATAGAGAAAGTCATAGAAAATGATAAAATTAAACTGCTCTGGGACTTCAGAATTCAAACAGACAAGCACCTGCAACATAACACCCCAGACTTAACAATTGTCGATAAGAAAGACAAAAAAGTCTGGATAGTGGACGTGGCAGTGCCTGGAGATAGCAGAATAGAAGAGAAAGAACTGGAGAAGATAACAAAATACAAAGACCTACAAATAGAAATAGAAAGACTGTGGCAAAAGCAAGCAATAGTCATAGGCTCCTTGGGTGCAATCCCAAAACAACTGGAGCACCACTTGAACACCATTGGCATTGACAAATTTGCTATTAGTCAATTGCAAAAGGCGGCCTTATTAGGAACTGCTTCCATCCTGCGACGATACCTGTAATACCATCAAACATCCACATCTGCCTATCCCAGGTCCTGGGTAAGGACTCGATAGGTAGACAAAATGCCAAATCCAGTCTGAACATCTGGCTGACTGTGCGATGATAATAATAATAATAATAATAATAATAATAATAATAATAATATAATAATAATAATAATAATAACACCCCAGACTTAACAATTGTCGATAAGAAAGACAAAAAAGTCTGGATAGTGGACGTGGCAATGCCTGGAGATAGCAGAATAGACGAGAAAGAACTGGAGAAGATAACAAAATACAAAGACCTACAAATAGAAATAGAAAGACTGTGGCAAAAGCAAGCAAGGGTAGTACCAATAGTCATAGGCTCCTTGGGTGCAATCCCAAAACAACTGGAGCACCACTTGAACACCATTGGCATTGACAAATTCGCTATTAGTCAATTGCAAAAGGCGGCCTTATTAGGAACTGCTTCCATCCTGCGACAATATCTGTAATACCATCAAACATCCACATCTGCCTATCCCAGGTCCTGGGTAAGGACTCGATAGGTAGATAAAATACCAAACCCAGTCTGAACATCTGGCTGACTGTGCGATGATCGATAATAATAATAATAAAAATAAAAATAAAATTGGAAGGGATCTTGGAGGTCATCTAATCCAACCCCCTGCTCAGGCAGGAAACCCTACACCATTTCGGACAAATGGCTGTCCAGTCTTTTCTTTTCTTTTTTTTTTTTTCAAAGATAATTTTTATTAAGTTTTTTAAAATTTTACAAAAACAAAAACAAAACAATCTTCCCCCCCATCTCCCTGACCCTCCCATTCCCACCCGCAATCTTCCCAGAGCTGAATATAGGCTTAATTAAAATTTGACCAAAAAATCTTAAGAAAAGACTATAAACCATAAATGAGTCTAGCATTAATTAAAAATCTAAATACATTAATTAGAAAAATTATAAAATAATTAACAATAGTATATATATATATAAAAACAAAAAATAAATGTTTAACAAAGAAAAGAATAGAGGAAGAGAAAAAAAATAAAAAAGGGAAAAAAGAAGAACAAAAAAAAGAAAAAAAAGAAAAAAAACAACAAAATATTCCATTTTAAATATAAATTATTAAAAAACTAAATAATATTTTTATATCCAACTTATGTTGTATAAAATCTATCCATTTTTTCCATACCGCAACATACTTCTCTTGCAATTGATCCTTCAAGAAAGCCGAAATCTTTGCCATTTCCGCCAGGTAAGAAACTTTGAGAAACCACTCTTGCAAAGTAGGCAAAGATTCCTTCTTCCAACATTGCCCTACTAACAACCTTGCGGCTGTAATTAAATTTAACATCAATGTAATCTCCTTGGTATCACAATCAATAACAATACCTAACAAAAACAATTGTAGGGTAAATTTTACCCTCCTTCTAAAAATTCTTTGAATATTCCACCATATCTTAATCCAAAAGGCTTTTATATTTTACACGACCACCAGATATGATAATAAGTAGCATCCAGACATCCACATCTCCAACATTTAGGCTGTAAGTCAGGATACATACGAGACATTTTTTGTGGATCAAGGTGCCATCTATAAAACATTTTGTAAAAATTCTCCCTTAAATTCTGAGCTTGTGTAAATTTAACATTTCTCACCCAAATAGTTTCCCAAGTATCTAATAGAACTGGTTCACCAAAATTTTGTGCCCATTTAATCATACATTCTTTAACTAATTCTGCTTGTGAGTCCAATTCTACTAACACCCCATAAATTCTCTTAATGTGAGTTCGTCTTTGATCTTTTACTTGTTTAAAAAAATTCTCATCTTCTCTAAGCAAACCCACATTACAATCTACCTTCCATCTATCCACAATTTGTCTGTATTGAAACCATGAATATATAATATTTTCTTGTGCTAGATCTTCCAAAGATTTTAACTGCCAATTTTTACCATCCCATCTAAGTAACTGTGCATAAGAAACACTATCCATCTTAACTCCTCTCCTTATCCCCTCTATCGCGTGCCATGGTATGGCCCATAATGGAATTTTAGAATCCGTTCTATAATATTTTCTCCAGACCCGAAGTAAGGAAATCCTTATAATATGAGATTTAAAAACCCTGTCAACCTTTTTATTAAAAATTAAATAGGCATGCCATCCAAAAAGTAAATCCCACCCCTCCAAGAGGAGTATTTCTACATTTGTTAAGTTAATCCAATCACTAATTAATGTTAAAACCACGCATCATAATACAATTTCAAGTTCGGTACCTTGAGTCCACTTCTCTCACAAGTATCTTGCATAATTTTAAGTTTTACTCTTGGTTTTTTCCCTGCCCAGATAAATTTGTTGATACCTTTCTGCCATTCATTTAAGTTAACCTCATTCTTTAAAATAGGTATCATTTGAAATAAAAAAAGAAACTTTGGCAGAACATTCATTTTAATCGCCGCAATTCTTCCCAAAAGGGATAACTGCAACTTCTCCCAATTTTTCAATTCTCTTTGTATCTTGACCCACAGCTTTTCATAATTATTTTTATACAGTTTTGCATTAGAGACAGATAAAATAACCCCCAAATATTTTACCTTATCAACAACCTCGAAATCTGTCAAATTAACCAAGGTCTGCTTATCAAGATTAGTCATATTTTTGGATAATATTTTAGTCTTATTGTTATTAATTTTAAAACCTGAAACCTGTCCATATTGATGTATCAATTGTAGTAACTCTACTACAGAATGAATAAGTTGTGATAAGGTAACCACCAAATCATCTGCAAAAGCTCTTAATTTATATTCTTTTTTATTGACTTCTATTCCTTTTATTTGCTGCGATTCTCGAATTTTAATCAGCAATATTTCCAAAGTTAAAACAAACAGCAATGGTGACAATGGACATCCCTGTCTAGTCCCTTTTTCTATTGTGAAAACCTCTGACAAACCCCCATTAACTATAAGTTGTGCCGTTTGTTTTTGATAAATAACACCAAGAGCTTGTAGAATTTTTCCTCCAAAATTCATTTTCTCAATTAATCTTAACATAAATTGCCAATTCACTTGATCAAAAGCTTTTTCAGCATCTAAAAATATCAATCCTGCGGAAACTTGATTATTTTTATCTAAGTATTCTAATAAATTAATAATTTGTCTGACATTATTCTTCATATACCTTCCAGTTATGAAACCTGTTTGGTCTGTGTGTATAACATGATGCAAAACCCTCATGAGCCTATTGGCTAAAATTTTCGCAAAAATAATCTACATTTAAAAGAGATATAGGTCTATAATTCTTTGGTAAGGTAAGATCTTGATCTTCTTTTGGAATTAAAGATATAAAAGCTCTACCCCATGACGGGGGAATCTCTGAGCCCTATAATATATTGTTAAAAAGTTCTCTTAAAGGTTGAACCATCTCTTGTATCAAAGTTTTATAATAAATAGATGTCAGGCCGTCCGTGCCCAGTGCTTTACCTAATTTTAATTCTTTAATCACCATCTCAATTTCATCATTAGTAATCAGACCATTAATTTCTTGTTTCTGATCTTCTGTTAATTTCGGGAAGTTGGCTTGATTTAAGTAGTTATCTATATCTAAAACCTGCACTTTAGTACTCTTGTATAATTTTTGGTAGTAATCTAAAAAAGATTTCTTAATCAACTCCTTCTGATATACCAATTTACCATTATAATTTATTTTATCTATAATTCTCTGTCTCTGTTTCTTTCTCAATTGATATGCCAACCATCTCCCTGGTTTGTTAGCATTACAAAATGTATTTTGTTTCATATACAATAAATTAGTTGCAGTTTGGTCAGCCATCAGCATGTTAAATTGTGATTTAAGCAATTTTATAGATTCTTTAACCTTCTCATCTGTAGGATTTAAAATCAAAGTTTTTTCTTTTAATTTAATCTCATTTTCCAATTCCTTACGTTTCTGAATCTGCTTCTGTCTATAAGCATTATTCATTTGTATCAAAATCCCTCACATAAAGGCTTTACCTGCATCCCATACCATAGACATTGAAATTCCCTTATGCATATTTAAAACAAAATAATCCTTTAAATGCTCCTTTAATTTTTGGACATTCTTTTCTTGTCTAAATAAGTTTTCATTCATCCTCCACGATCTCCTCTCCTCTTTTTCATCGACCAACTCCATCCAAACTGGACTATGATCCGTCAATGTCCTAGGAAAAATTTTAACGTTCTTTACCCTAAAAAATAAATCAGTTGTGATCAAGAAGAAGTCAATCCTTGAAAAAGATTGGTGTCTGTCTGAAAAGAAGGTGAAATCTCTCTCCTCCTGATTGCGTTCACGCCAATAATCTCTCAGCTCCCAATCCTCTTTCAACTCAAAGAAGGCTTTAGGTAATTTAGCCTGTTTGAAAGAGATAGAAGATCCTTTTCTGTCTCTTTGAGTATCTAACACACCATTCCAGTCTCCCATTAATATAACAGATCTGTAATCCAACAAAGTTAATTTCTGATGTAGCAGTCTATAAAATTGTTCCTGTTGTTGATTTGGTGCGTACAATCCCACTATAAGTACTTTCTTACCATATAAAACAATTTCAATCATAACATATCTCCCTTGAAGATCAGATTCTACCAAACAGGCTGATAAATTTTGCTTAACATAAATAACTATTCCCCCTTTTTTCCCAGGGGCAGAAGATACAAAATGAGATCCCAAGCGAGCATTAACTAGCTATTTTTGATCTTTAAGTGTAATATGTGTTTCCTGCAAGCAAATAATATCATTATTGTGTTGCTTTAAGTAATGAAAGATTTTCTTTCTCTTTTGAGGGGAGTTAAGGCCATTAGCATTCCAGGTCAGGAACTTTACCATCTCCCTTAACCAGAAGCCTGGAGAAGACTGCTTGAAGATCTGCCATTGAGGAATGTGCTGCAGAACTCTTGGGTCTTGCTCCTCCCACCGCCAATGAAACAATTTCTTGAAGAGAATTTTTAACTTCTTTCTTCTGTTGTTCCTTTTCCTTACGTCTGTGTGCTGCACGGGTCATTCTTTGCTCTTTGATCTTTGTTTGTCGCGACCACTCCAGCTGTAGCTTTCCAGGAACCATCACACCTAATCCTTCAGACTGCTGTTCTACCTCTTTATCATCCAAACCTTTCTGCATCATAGATGATGGTGAGCCTGCTCCCAGGACCTAACTATAAAACTCCTTTGCTTTAGTGACTGTATTGAGTCTATAACGTGTTCCCGCATGGCTCACAACAATACCCATCGGAATCTCCCATGTCCAGTCTTTTCTTAAAGACTTCCAGTGTTGGAGCATTCACAGATTCTGGAGGCAGGTTGTTCCATTGGTTAATTTTTCTGTCAAGAAGTTTTTCCTTAGTTCTAGGTTGGTTCTCTCCTTGATTAGTTTCCATCTGTTGCTTCTTGTCCTGCCTCAAGTGCTTTGGAGAATAGCTTGACTCCCTCTTCTTTGTGGCAGCCCCTGAGATATTGGAACACTGCTATCATGTCAGCCCTCATCCTTCTCTTCATTAAACTAGACATGCCCAATTCCAGCAACCGTTCCTCATATGTTTTAGCCTCCAGTCCCCTAATCATCTTTGTTGCTCTTCTCTGTACTCTTTCTAGGATCTCAGCATCTTTTTTACATTGTGGTGACCAAAACTGGATGTAAAGAGGTATTAATACTTCACGTGATCTTGATTCTATCCCTCTGTTAATACAGCCCAGCACTGAGCTATGAGGGAATGAGAATGTAATCCTCTCCCCTCACTTTCGGAGGTTTTCTGCTTTGGAGATTTTTCCCAGGGACTTAGTTGCAAAATAAGGGAGAGAAGATCAAGTACTCTCACCAATTCCAAGCACACTGTTCACCACTGTTCTTGTTAATGCTCTTGGACTTCTCGGCTGCAGGTAGCTTGGGCTGGCAAGAGGCTAGTTTTTCTCCTGTCGGGTTCAGAAGGATTTCCCCAGATCAAACGAAGCAATTGCTGATGCTTTGGGATCAATGGGGCACCCCTCCTTCATGATCATCTCTTTGGGGTGACTTCAGACCCATCTAGGGTCCCCCTGGCAGGGCAAAACTAGCCCTGGAGAGCGGATGTCCACTCTCGTGTGGCCATGCGCTACGGGTGCAAAGCTGGAAGTCTCAGTTTATTATCAAATACACATATATAAGATACTGCTATTAATTATTTCATCTTCCATGTGTTTTGATGGTTATAGTGAGGGATTACTGCAAAGATGCTGCCTGCCCTTTCAGATCACAACTTTGCATATACACTTTTTAAATGTTCTGCTTATTCCTCTTTCAGTATTTTATAAATAGCTGCACTGAAGATTCAGAACTAGAATTAGAACTAAAACTCAGCTTTTGGCAGTGATGACTAAAATCTATAACCATTTTCACACATGCATACACCTTTCTCTGCTTAGCAATTCCAAGTATGGATAGCTCTATAAATATAAAGAAAATCAAAGTGTCTCATATATGGCACCCAATAAAATATGAGTACTTTCTTTCCTTCTCCTTGAGGAAACAAGAAAATAATCAATATCCTCTTCTTCTACTAAGAGGCACCTGATATAATGGTTTACATGAGATCTCCTCTCCCTTTTACTTATAGCCTAAATGAACAATTATGATTCCTTTGTAATGGAAATTCCATTAAAAAGAACCTGGAACTGAGGGAAGAAAAAAAAATACTTTCTGACTTGTAAATAAATTCATATAAGGACAATCAATAAGTGAAAAAGTATATTATAGGAGGTTGGTTAATAATTGTTATGTAATTTCAATTAATCTGTTGATAATACATTTTCTTTTCAACTTTGCCTGTATTTGTTTTATTTGTGCTCTATTTCCTGAATTAACTTGGGAATATCTAAGTATTTTTTCTTGGACAGAATCCATAAATTGTACCAAGCCATGATTTTTTTAACCATGTTTTATTAAAGCTACCTTATGCTTGTATATATTATAAGAAAAATAATAATATATACTTAGGCCAAACATACAGGGAACTCTTACAAAGAAATATAAAGTTTATTTCAACAAGCCAATCTATAAATTCATTGCATGACAGAGGGCATGGCATGATCCATTCTACCTCAGCCTATCACATGACATACTGTATCTTTGTTCAAGCACCAGTAATTCCAATAGAATGCCTACAAGAGATTTGCTGACTCAACATTGCTCAAAGTCATTCTTGTTCCTGAAATAAATATACTAGAATTAAATTCAATTCGCTAAAAAAAACTCTACTCACCAGCAGTTTCAAGAAAAATCTATTGACTTATCTATGTAGCCATGCCTAATTTTCGCCAAAATATATCTAAGTCAGCTTTGCAAAGTAACAAAGTAATGTATATATTTCAGATTTCTTTTTCAATAGCTAAGCTCCGTGATGCTCCAGACTAATTCCAGACTAAGTTTTTTTTAAGAAGGTGGTAGGCCATAAAACAAATTATCACTTTCTAGCATAATCTGCTTTTTCATGAATGCTTCTGACCTCACATAAACCAGACATCTTTAGATTTCAATAATTGCTGCCTAGTGTTTTATATAAATGTGATTCCCATGATCAGAAAAAAAGACAAAGCCGTAGGCAGCATCATATAATAATACAGAGCAGGATTCTGATAAACAGATTTTGAGCCTAGTTCCATTTATTATGGAAGACAGTTTGTGAACAAGCAGATGTCTTCTCATTAGAAGTGTTTATAAAGGGACCTCTAAATGTTTGCCAAATTCCAATTTATTTACTGATCAAAAACATTGTCTATATGTGGTGTAGATAGTGTACTACCAGGGAGAATATAATCACAAGTTCAAGGGAGAAAGATATTTCTTGGTCCAATCTCTAGTGTGATGCAACGAATATACATACAGAGGGTCCTCACTACTAAGCTATCCAACGTCTACCTCCAGAAAAAGTTATTATAATATAAACAACTCTTAAAAATCTGTGAATGAATGACAAAGCTAAATATGGTTTTCAGGAAAATAGTTCAGAAAAAAAGTTATATTCTGTAAAAAAAAAAAAAAAAGGCAAGGTCTGTTTAATTACCAATCTTTTCTTTGCTCTTAGATGTCCTGTTGAGTGACTTCACACACAGTTCCAGACAGCCCGACTTCAGTGGAATGATTAGAATCATTTTGCAATTGGTACATTATTGTTGAATCTATTATAGACACAAAGCTATGCATGCATTATTGATAACTTTTAAAAAGCTTTGTTTGTAAAACCTCACCATGAGATGATCGTTTACAATCATTAGCTCAACATATTTCGTTTCATCTTCAACTCTAGGTAGATTCAGTTGGACCTACAGAAAGAGGAAGATGCTGTATATATTTTAAATGGTCAGAAACAAACACCTATTTCTAGACTAATTATTCTGAGCTGATTTCTTTCCTTCATTGCACTTAAAAATAATTCATGATACCAAATTAGCAAAAGAATATGTCAGAATTTCTAACATTTGAATGACATAAAAGGTTTAGCAAATCTAGTTGTAAGGTAAGTTCAGAAAAAATATAACAGATAGATTTTATATTGCTGTATTGACCATGAGCAGCATATAGATTTAAGAAATAAATAAATTTAATAAGTAATTTTCCAAATATAGTTTCATAGATTCCATCATTTAAAGGAACTTCATTAGTGAATTCCTCTATGTATTAAATGTCCGCAAAGCCAAATATTTTATTAATGGGTGATATTTATATTTGTGTTTTTCTCATTTTAAAAATATACATCTCAATATGCCTCTTCTGTTTGATGTTATTTTCTCAAAGGTTTTATATATTTACTCTATAATATCCAGAAGACTAGACCCAAATGCAGGGCACAGGAATACCTAAGAATATTCTGTGCTTGGTTCAATATTTAGGCAAATAGTATCAATTGATACTCATTTGCCTTTCTAATTCTTTTTAAAAATGCAAATGTTCAAAATCTCATAAAACAGTCAACCTTGAAATTGCTCTAATCTTGACACTTTGGGCGTTTATCTTTTTTAATAAGCATTTTGTTTTTATCTTCTTAATATATATTATTTCTTTATATTTTAGTTCCTGCAAAATATATTAGGTGAAATTGTATGGTAATACCCATTCCCTGGACTGATTATAGACCCACAGCTTAGTCCAGTGGTGGCGAACCTATGGCACGGGTGCCAGAGGAGGCTCTCAGAGCCCTCTCTGTGGGCACGCACACCGTCGCCCCAGTCCTAGACCCTCAGCTGGGTTTTATAAAACCTTTTCGCTTTAGGCCTCTGCCTCCATGTGCAAAAAAAAAAAGGTTCAATCAATCAATCAATTTCAACTTTTTGCAGGAAAAAAAAATCTTGCAAAGTTGGAATTGATTGATTGAACTTTTTAGTCCCGTCCAGTCTGCCATTACCACCGCAGCCACGCCCACCCAATGGGCTGTACCCACCCAATGGGCCATGCCCACCCAATGGGCCACACCCACCCGGCACTTGACAATGCATAAGTGGGTTTTGGGTTGCAGTTTGGGCACTCAGTCTCTAAAAGGTTCGCCATTACTGGCTTAGTCAGTTTCCAGTCATAATATTAACAGTCATCAAAATGAAGATAAAATATCTCTAGCATGATATTGAAGAGATGTGATCACTAAACCACTAAGAGAAAATTCTAAATAGCAAAGATTCAGTTTGATTGTCTTGAACAACCACTGGTCAAATAATGTAGAAAATCTTTTTTGTGGTTGTTGGTTTTGCAACAGGCAAAATGGAAGAGGACGTTTGCCTTCGTCGTAGCCTCTGATGAGGCTTTCTCTTTGGATTGTTATCTATTTCAAAGAACATTGTATGTTCAAAATTGTATGTTCTCAGCATGAAAAAAAGGGCTTATAATGGAGATGTGGGAAAGCAGGCAAAATCATGTAGCCTGAATTTACTGAAAAAAGGAAGCCTGGATAATATGATTTTTAAAAGATTGCAAATAGAAATAACAGGATAAGAGGGCGTACCTGCCTTTTTCTTCTTTTATATTTTGATTTCACACCAAATTTCTGTGATGTAGTATTCATGTGCCAGAATTCTGAATGGGACACACATTACAATCAGTTTAATGACAGTTAAGCAAGACAAGCACTTTCAGCAGCAAAATGAACAAAGCCCAAGGTTGAATAAATACCTATTTTAAATATTTTAAAAATTACTCAGAACTCAAGCAAATATACAGTCATATTATCTATTGCCACAAAAACAACATATTGAAAATTCATCAGTGCAAGGGTTGGCATTTTCAACAAAAAACTGTTTTGTAGCTGCTCACCCTTAACAAGTTCATGAATTTGATGAGTGGTTTATAGAGCGATGAAAGCTGAAGCAAAATAGTTTTTAAGGTATATTGAAACACTTCAAATTAAATTAAAGGAAAGATAAAGGAAAGGAAAGAAACATAAAGTAAATATATGCCCTCAGAATAGTTTTTTGCATAATGTATTCTTGGACTCAGATATTAGCCCTGGAAAGGCAAGGTACTTTTTTCATTAACAAATGAGAGTCTTTTTATATATAAACTTCTTGACCTGAGCTGCCATAAAATAATCTTAGAATGAATAGGAGCCACACAGGATATTCAACAAAGAAGTTATGAAAATCCAAGCTAAAATGTAATCATCAGGCATTTACAAGCCAATAAAAATGCTGTTTAATAAGCACATACCGTATTTTCCGGTGTATAAGACGACTTTCTAGAGCCTGAAAATCTTCTCAAAAGTCAGGGGTCGTCTTATACACAGGAATATACGGGTAGCTGTTCTCTGAATTTAAAACCAATCTGCCCCCTAGTGGCCAGCCCTATTTTTTTTACAGAAATAAGCACTGACAGGACAAAGCTTTCTAGCAGCAAAGGAGCTCCTATTGTGCTCATCTATAAACAGAAATTCAATATTGTACTGTATTTTCTGGCGTATAAGATGACTTTCTAAACCCTGAAAATCTTCTCAAAAGTTGGGGGTCGTCTTATACGCCCAGTCGCCTTATACGCCGGAATATACGGTAGTTTATATAGTGGTGATGTCAAATGATACTATAAAACATGAGAAACTGTTTGAAGCAAGAACCTTGATCAAACCTTGATATTAACCTTGTTCAGGCATTTAGAAATCAGTAACAGCAAATTCATCTTTGGCAAGAATAAGAATTTTGCTACCACTACATGCATGCACACATACCACATACCCTCTATGTGTAGGATGCAAACATAGTGAAGTATCTCTATCTATAAAGGCTCTCAATGCAATTTAGGATCCTGATTTCCAAGGTTCTAACTTTCATGGAGAGCCTCTTAGAGAGAAGAGTGGTTCCAGTTTTCCCATGCTCTGTTTTTAAGAAAACTGGAATAGAGAAAGGTGAAGAAAAAATAAGACTTGCTTATTACAAGGAAAGGGAAAGTCTTTTTCATAAATTAAAAGTTTTTGCTAGAACTGATTAAAATCTTACAGAACTAAAAATATTATCTTGAAATGTTCAGCATTTGGGTAGGAACTGACTTTTAACAAGCTAGTTTTTATTTCAGTTCCATTGCTTAGTCTCTTTTGACGTATAAAGACTCTTCTTTAGAAAGCCAATCATTGAATTACTATTGCAATATCAAAAGGTTTACAAATCTTTTTTGGAAAATGTGTTTTTTCTCATTTTCTAATCCTATGCTGAGAGGCTTTTATATTATGAATAACAACCAAATAAAAATAACCAGCAATAATTTAACTACAAAATAAATGCAACAATAAGAGTATTAAAAATATACCAGATGGAAGATAATCCAAAGGAAATTCAAATAATCTGGATTTGTATACAGAGTGAAAATGGAATTCCTCCTAAAATAAAAGATATCTAAATTTAGTAAATCATTCTAAAGCTGATACTTTAGCTAGAACTATACATTTTTAAATCCAAAAAATTGCAGATCATAGTATTCTGAATATATGCACATAGAGACATGTAAGCACCAATTCACATACACACTTGCATACTCATATACATATATGCAAAAATATACATTGAAGAATGTTTTTCTAAGCTCATTTTTATTTCTGAACTCTTACAACTAGAATCTATTTAAGAAGTGCAAGTCATATATTAACTACTTAAAGAATAATCTGAGGATAATTGTATTTTAATTCTACAGTACTTACTTGAGATGTACAATTTTCTTCTGGCTCAATAAGATATGTGTGATTCCCATCATAGAACATTCCACTGTTAAAAAAAAGGCAGCTATCTGACTTGCATGTTATAATTTAACTAAGTACATATAATAATACTGCATGTAAAAGAGAATCTCACATAGAAATGGGCTACTATGGCCCCATAATTTTTCATCCTTCAACTAGCTCAGGAAGCTAATTTTAGTTGTTTCCTGAGATAATCCCTGAGGATTTTCCTCTCTTCTCCTCTTATGTACAGCACAACTATTTACTACCTTCCATGCTATTATATGATATACTTGTTGCAGAATTTTTCACACAGAAAAGATCCTGTCAAACAGTTATTGACCATAGTAATTTTGAGTTTTAGCTCTTTATACTGGCAGCGGTAATGCCTATGGTTTGCCACCAGTGGGCAGTAAAAACTGAAACTGGTAAAAATGTCTTAAGAGTATTTATTTTAGGATAATTAGGATCTTGTTTTAAAGACATGTTTATTAACTACAACAGTTTCAACAAACGTTTCTTTGTAACTATCTGTAGTTTGCAAGTTTATGATAATATATCTGTTGCAAGTCAACAAAATACGATGCCAATGGTTTGGAAACTAATTTTAGTAGTGTATACAAACGAGATAAACAATGTTTCACATCTCGACAATATATTTTCTATGTATTATCCTTGTACAGAAGAACAGTATACAGAAAGTATATTGTCACATACCAGAGGTTACATTTGAGAATTCTTGCACTAAACCTTTGTTTTTAAATGATTTATCTTGAATATAGAGTGCCATTTTTAAAATATTAGCTTGTCTTTCAGATCAAATATGTGCATAATGCTATCCCACATGTAGTAACAATGGTTGCTAAATCCACTGTAGTTAAATTTTAGAGTGATAGCCCATTGGTGATGAAAGCAATTTGACAGTGGAGCCAATTATTTTATAGGAATTTTAAGCTCTCCCAAACTGGCTGGGTTCAAGCAGAGCCCAACTTGCAATTTGCAAGAGATATTCTGTCCTGGGAATTCCTATATTTGTAATGTAATCAGAATAGAGCTAGAAGGGACCTTGGAGGTCTTCTAGTCCAACCTCCTGCTCAAGCAGGAGGCCTTATTCAGTTTGAGACAAGTGGCTGTCCAATCTTTTCTTTAAAACCTCCAGTGATAAAGAACCCACAACTTCTATATAGGCAAGCTATTACACTGGTTAATTGTCCTCACTGTTTTCTCCTAGATTAGTTTACATCCATTGTTTCTTGTCTTGCTTTCTGGTGTTTTGAAAAAATAAGTTGATCTCCTCTTCTTTGGGCAGCCCCTCAACCACTGGAATACTGCTATCATATCACCCTTCATCCTTATTTTCTCTAAATCAGAGGCCTCCAACCTGTTTTTCCGTGGACCAGAGGTGGCATGGTTTCACATGCTGCCTGCATCCCGGAGATGGGGCTTTGCTTGTTTGCGCACACTGGTAGCTGCCATGTCATAGACTAGTGCCGGTCCATGGACCAGAGGTTGGGGATCCCTGATCTAGACTAGCCATACTCAGTTCCTGCAATCATTCTTCATATGTTTTAGTCAATAGGCTTTTAATCATCCTAGTTGCTCTTCTTTGCATTCTTTCCAAAGTCTCAACATCTTTTTTGTAATGTAGTGACCAAAACTGGATGCAGTATTCCAGGTGTGGTCTTACTAAGGATTTATAAAGTGGTACAAATACTTCACATGATTTTGATTTTATAGCTCTGTTTATACAGAGAATGATTGTATTAGCTTTTTCGACTGCTGCTGCACACTGCTGACTCATATTTAAGTGATCATCCACTAGCACTCTAAGGTCGCTCTCACAGTTACTGTTTTTGAGCCAGATTTCACCTAATCTGTACTTGTATCTTTGATTTTTCCTGCCTAAGTATAAAACCTTGCTTTTCTCCACATTAAATTTAATTTTGTTGGATAGAGCCCATTGTTCAAGTCTGTCAAGATCTTTTTGGATCCTGAGCTTGTCTTCTGGGGTGTTGGCTATTCCTGCCAGCTTAGTATCATCTGAAAACTTGATGTCTATTCTCTCCTCTGTCATTTATGAAGATACCGAAGAGTATTAAGCCTAAGAGGGAATCGTGTGGTACGCACTCCTTTCTTCTCTCCATGTAGGTTTTGTATCATTAAGAACTATTCATTGAATAGGGTTTGTTACAAATCCATATCCCACATTTTTTTAGCTTACCAAGAGGTAGATTGTGGTCTACTTTGTCGAATGTCTTACTGAAATCTAAGTATACTATGTCCATAGCATTTTGCTGGACTATTAATTTAGTCAAAGAATGAAATAAGATTGATTTGGCATGATCTGTTTTTAACAAATCCATTCTGGCTTCTAGTTATAACATTATTTGTTTCTAGACGTTCACAGATCTATTTTTTTATTATCTTTTCCAGTATCTTCCCGGATATTGATGTTAGGCTGATTGATCTGTAGTTTTCTTGGTCTGTTTTTTTTCCTATTTTGAAGATGGGAACCACATCAACTATTTTCCAATCCTCAGATAGTTCCCCAGTGATCCGGGATTTTTGAAAGATATGGTACAATGTTTCTGAGATAACATCTACCAGCTCCTTCAGAACTCTGGGATATAATCTGTCAGGTCCCGGTGATTTATATTCATCATGCTGTCAAAGATCTATATTGTGGTAGGAGTGAAAAAGAGCATAGTAGTCCTATCCTTTTTCAGTTTTTGTGCTGTCTAAACATCAACACCTCTGGATTTGATAAAGTCCAGAAAGTCAAATGTTTCCTGCATAACAAGAATGAGGTTCAGCTCCATGCTTGAGTATTCCAAGTAGCACAGGCTATAAGTAAAAGAAGAAATTACAGATAGTGCTTGGTTTATAATCGCAATTGGGACTAGAATTGCCATCACTAAACAATATAGTAATTGTTGTGATTCCTCGCCAGCCAGTGGATCTGGCAGCTGAGTCTGAGCAATCAGATGAGGAGGAGGGGCCTGGAGTGACATTAGAGTCAGAGGAAGGCTCTGAGGAGCTCCAAGACTTACAGTTGGACGAGGAGCCTGGCCCCTCTACTCGTGCTCAGGCTGAGACACAGCTGTGCTAGGAGCCTGAATTGGACAGTGATGAAGAACAGTTGGGACAAATCCCAGATGCACGAATGCGCAGGCAAGAGAAGCGAGTAGGACAGAGGAATGCAATGGGGCAACTCCAAAGGCAAAGGAGAAGGCATTAGGAAGCCAACGCCTTAATTGAATTAAGGGAATGTGTAGGAGATGCTGGTTGCCAAAGGCAACCGTTCGTGTTGAGGATCGAGTTTCTGTGGAGTGTGTTTGTTTGCCTTGAACATTGACTCAAGTCTGTGAGAATAAAAAGGGTTGGTTTTTTCTTGCGGTTCCTGCCTGTTTCATGGAAGAGGGGTTTCTCCTTGTGAGCATAACAAGGACTCACGTAGGCTGGGACAGAACAGTAATAAAGCAAGATATCATGAGACTGCACTGCTTCAAGCACTCCTGGTTTCCATTACTAAATGAATCATCATGGGTCATTAAGCAAGGATATCATATGGTTGCCATTTGCAACCTCCTAACTTCCCAATTCTCTTTGCTTATTAGAAACCAGCAAAGGTCATAAATGGTGACCACATGACCATAGAGAGACATTATGACAGTTGTAACTTTGAAAACCAGTTGTAAGTGCCACTTGTTCTGCATGGTCACATGTTTGAACAGTCACTGAATCAGTGGCCATAAATTGAGAACTACCTGTAGAGTTGTGAAGCCAACCTGGAGGACAACATCTGATCTCAGGAAGGTTTTCAGATTAGTGTGCACAGGTTCAGTATATTAGTAAAGTATTCATGAGGCAGTTCCTCTTAGGCGTACTTTATTGAATAACTTCTATCACTTTAATCTCACATAAAGCCACTTACATTCCCATATATAATGTTACTCTCATTTCACTTCAGATATTCCTTAAAAAGTTCAATATGAGCAAAACAGTAAAGTTACACAAATTTAGATTTAGAAGATTTACATTCTAACATTTCAGAAATTTAAAAACAGAAAAATAAGAAAAAATATCACTATGCTGTATTGTATTCTACAGATCAAAAACTTTTTGAAGAGCTGAAAATCAAAATCAAGATGAAAATTTAGAAAGTTTATTTATATAGCACCAATTTTTCGGAACATGTACACAGGTAAGTTACATCAGTGCACATAATTGCTTCCCCACTCATGTCTTCTTTTGCATTTACTGTAGATCATTTGGAGGACTGAATTTTTCTTGACCAAGTATTTTTAATACTTGGATTCTGACCTTGCACATATAACTGGTAAACTGATTAAATAATGTATGATACACATTAGGCTATGGCAGGTTTATATACTGCATTCTCAGTGGGATGGATTAAGGAATAACTAGCTCTTCATATATTCCCTGGAGACTACATTTGTTATTTTTAAAAAATCAATACCTGTCTGTAGAGTTGCAATGTTTTTTTTAAAAAAAATCAATGCATATTTTCCATCAAGGATCCTTTTAGGCAGATTTTTATTCATTTGCATGTACTTACTGTTTAATATAAATATATTATTTGTTTTGTTGCTGTTAGTTGTGAAGTCGTGTCCAACCCATCGTGACCCCATGGACAACATTCCTCCAGGCCTTCCTGTCCTCTACCATCTTCTAGAATCCATTTAAGCTCATGCTTCAGTGACTCCATCCAGCCACCTCATTCTCTGTCGTCCCCTTCTTCTATTGCCCTCAATCTTTCCCAGAATTAGGCCCTTCTCATTAGGTGGCCAAAGTACTTGAGTTTCAACTTCAGGATCTGGCCTTCTAATATGCCCTGCACGGCATAGCTCATAGCTTCATTGAGTTACGCAAGTCCCCGACAAGGCAGTAATCCATGAAGGAGATATTGTTTGTACCACCTGTTAATCTAATTACTGCTTTCTGATAGTTGTTAAAAGCTGAGTTCTAATTCCTTGTCTTGATTTTTCATAGAAACAGTTATTTAGTACATTTTTTCTATTTAATCTCAGCACTAATAGTAATATGGAAGTTTAAAGTATTGATATTTTTTCATAAGATCACATTTATATGAGTGTATTAGATAGATAGGCAGATTTCATTCTCTTTTGAAATTTAGTTTTTGTTGTTACAGATTTATATTTCTTTTTAAAAAAAGATTTTACATAAATTTTCATTACATACATACATGCATATCCATCTCTTTATTTCCTTTCAGTATATATATGTATGTATGTATGTATATAAACTTTATACAAAACATAGATAGGATAAGTAATGAACAAAAGAACAAAAGTCAAAAGATAAACAGAAATGAAAAGGAAATCTGAACCTATTTTATACCACAGCATTCATTATATTTCTCCATAACTTTCTACCCTTGCAAATATTTGCTTTTAACCTAATTTAAGTTATGCATTTGGCTTTCAAACTTTAAATTACTCATTGTAATATTTTTCAAATGTTAACAACCCCAATAACATATTTCTCAAGGCATTAACTTTTCTTTTACATATGTAAGTTTTACAATTCAATTTGAACTGGATATATTAGTTCGCTGCACATCATTTTTGACAAAAGGTTAATTAGTAAGGTCATCTTCACATTAGAGATCCTAGTTTGCACAGAATAACTCAGGATAAAAATGGACCTTGCTTGCATTTGTGATATACTACCTAAAATATTCCCAAATTGACTAGTCTTGTGTTTTACCATCAGCATGAATGCCACATGAAGCATGGAAACAAATAAAGCTAGCATTCAACTTTACTGTTTCTTTAAATTACTGAAAAGGAACAAGGACTAGAAAAGGGATAGATAGAATGATAGGTCTTTAGGCAGGAAACTAAAGAGCTAAAACTTTATTGTAAAAGAAAATCTTGAAGCCAAAACCTAAAAGAAATGCATTTTAAGTACTATTTTAGGGTTATACTCAGTTTATAGTATGAACTTAATGTGCAACAAGTGCGCAACCTGATATTAATACCTGGGGAGATTCTGGAAAAGATAATCAAGCAACAAATCTGTGAATACTTCAAGACAAAGTTATAACTAAAAGCCAACATGTATCAATCAATTTGACAATGTGACAAAATTAGTGGACCAGCAAAATGCTGTGGATGTAATTTCCTTGGACTTCAGTAAGGCATTTGATAAAGTAGACCATAACCTACTACTTGATAAGATAGAAAAATATAGGTTAGACCAGTGGTTTTCAACCTTTTTAATGCCGCGACCCCCAACCGGTCGTAAGTCGAGGACTACTCAACTGGTGCAGCACCGTTTGCAGAATGGGACTTTGGGCGGGCTCAGCAGGGCAGAGACAGCCTGGACAATTCCTATTGGCTTTTGAAAGCCAATAGAATTAGATTCTGTTCAAGAGAGTCTATTCTATTGGCTTTCAAAAGCCAATAGAATAAAAGGGAGTAGCACAGCTAAGGAAAAGGGAGAAAAAAATGGCGGACTGTGTTGTTTGGCGACTCCCGTGAAATGGTCATTCGACCCCAAATGGGGTCCCGACCCACAGGTTGAGAACCACTGGATTAGACAGTGTCACCACCAGATGGATTTGTAACTGACTGACCAACTGCACTCAACGTGTAGTCCTCAGTGGAACTGCATCTAATGGAGGGAAGCTTGCAGTTGGGTACTCCAAGGCTCTCTCTTAAGCCCAGTACTCTTCAACATCTTCATCAATGATTTAGACAAAGGGTTAGAAGGGGAACTCATCAAAATTGCAGATGATACCAAGCTGGCAGGAATAGCCAATACTCCAGAAGACAGACTCAGAAAGATCTCGACAGACTTGAACATTGAGCCCTATCTATCATCATCATCACCACCACAACAACAACAAAACCCAACAACAACAATAAAGTTGGAAGGGACCTTGGGGGTCATCTAGTCCAGCCCCCTGCTCAGGCAGGAAACCCTATACCATTTCAGATAAATGGCTGTCCATCTCTTCTTAAAAACTTCCAGTATTGGAGCATTCGCAGCTTCTGGAGGCAAGTTGTTCCACTGATTAATTGTTCTAACTGTCAGGAAATTTCTCCCTAGTTCTAGGTTGCTTTTCTCTTTGGTTAGTTTCCATCTGTTGCTTCTTGTCTTGCCTTCAGGTGCTTTGGAGAATAGAACTGGAATTGGAATTCCAGCAACCATTCCTTATATGTTTTAGCCTCCAGTCCCCTAATCATATTTGTTCCTCTTCTCTGTACTCTTTCTACATATGAAGAACAGTTCCAGGAATTGGGTATGTCTAGTTTAATGAAAAGAAGTACTAGGGTGACATGATAGCACTGTCCCAATATCTAAGGTGCTGCCCCCAAAATGAGGGAGGCAGCCTATTCTTCAAATCACCTGAAGGTGGGACAAGAAGCAATGGATAGAAATTAGTCAAGAAAAGAACCAACCTAGAACTAAGGAGAAATTTCCTGGCAGTTGGGACAATTAATCAGTGGAATGACTTGCCTCCAGAAGTTGTGGGTGCTCCAATGCTGATGGTTTTTAAGACAAGATTAGACAACCATTTGTCTGAAATGGTATAGGGTTTCCTGCTTGAACAGGGGGTTGGACTAGAAGAACTCTAAAGTCCCTTCCAACTCTGTTAATCTGTTAACCTGCCAAAAATTTACAAGAGTATGTTTGTTTGAGTGGGTGGGTGGGTGGGTGTACACATGCATACGCATGCAGAGAGAAAGAGATAGATAGGCAGACAGACATTGTGAATACCAACTTGGTATAGTGGTTAAAATATCAGGCTAGCAACCTGTAAGTTCTAGTTCTGTCTTGGACATTAAGTCAATTGGGTGACCTTGGGCCAGTCACTTTCTCTCAGCCCCAGGAAGGAGGCAATGACAAATCATTTCAGAAAAATCTTGCCAAGAAAACTGCAAGAGAATGTCTAGGCAGTCTCCAAGAATGAATGGAAGAATATTATTATATATGAATTCTTTTGTTTTACACACACACACACACACACACACACACACAAAACACACGTGTGTGTGCACATGCACACACATACACACCAAACTGAGAAGAGGGAAAATGGACAATTTAAAACCCACACACATATACTCCTACATATTCTGCAAAATATGTACATAATAATGTTTAAATGTATTTTGAAAAGTGATACTAAAAGAATTAAACCCCAATCAATGAAGTTCCTCTAAGATAAGTGCCAGCCTTTCAGGGAAATTGGAAGATGACAGAGAATCCTGAGATAAGTGCATCTATTTATAGCAGCAGCATCCCTCACTTGACCTTAGAAGTAATATCTTACCAGGATGAGCATTCTGGTTTGAAGCAGAAGTATGAAATATGCATATGTAATATAAGCATATGAATGCATATTGTATGAAATATAAGCAAACAAGTAAATAATCCTCAGCATTTAGAATATATTAAATGCTTTATATACATTAATTCAGAAATTATGGTACTGCAAAACAGTGTTCCCAGTGCTATAGATTAGGTAAGAGTAGAACAAGGCTGATATAAGGGCCTGCCTAAATTCTGTTTATGAGTTTGCATACGTCGGCAGTTGGGCTAAGGTCTGAAGCACAGGTTTCACACAACTGCACACAGGTAGTCCTTGATTTATGACCATTTGTTCAGCAAATTACTATGACATTAATGAAGGGATTTTTGAACCCTGACTGAAATTATTGTACACTGAACCACCTCTGGGGTCACAGTTTTAATCTAGCTGCTTAAAAACTCACTGACATTTATAATTGGTTGCCAAGTGTCCCAGAATAATGTGATTGCCACTTACAATCTTTCTTGCCAGTTCTCCAGAAAGTTAATGCAGGGAAGACTGAAAAGTCACTGCTTCCTGTCCAAAAGATTCCTTCTAGTGTCTGGGGGCTGGTTGAAAAAGATCCATGCTGAAATCCAAGCAGGATTTTCAGCCACAAAGGATTTTTAAACCAGAGTGTAAAAATTTCTGAAATCTTTCATCTCTGGGGCTGAAAATCCACTGTGGATGAAATCCAAGCAGGATTTTCAGCCCTAGAGGATTTTCAGTTCCAGAGTGCAGAGCCCAAGCAATTTTTCAGCCTCTTGACCTTGGAGCTAATCTATTTAATACTGTATAACAACATCTGCAATCAAACCCAACTGTGAATTGATTCTAATAATGTGAATATTTTTTCATAACACTGTCCAATCTCTATTCAGAAGAAGTAGACTTACTTTTTAGCAGAAAATGAAATTTCAAAACCATCTTGTTTCCTTTTAATCATTTCCTTTTATCTTAAGAGAAACTTACTGAAGTCCATGGCAGGTGGACAGAGCAACAAATGAATCTGGATTCCCTCTGATGTGACCTTGATAATAACAGTGTTCTCCTCCCTGCAATTAGAACAAAGACTATGAATTTATTTTATTTCCACCATGTCACAAAGATGGTTCTCAGTCAAACTACAGAATAAGTGGTAAAGTCAGATAAGCTGAAATAAATGGGTGAATGATACAGCAATATCTACCTGGCCCTTCCTATGTATACTAATCAAAGGGTGGGCCCAAACTAAGTAATTGCCTTTTGGGGGGGAGAGGAACTTACCGGTACTCTTGCTTAGATTGCTGACCTCTAATTGAAGAAGACAGAAAGGACAGAAAACACAGGCACTAGTTCTGCTCTGTTCTTTCTTTCTTTTTTTGCTTTTATTTATTAATCAGATTATTCACCATCCATCTCACTAAGTAACTCTGAGTGGTTTACAAGTAATAAATCTACAGATACATAGCTTTATGTCAGTCTATCCTAGACTATTTTTAATAGAATATTGTCAATGGATCTAATGAAAGAATTAAAGAATTCTTCTATGTAGGTTTTATTTCCACATACTATTTTTCACAAAAGATTATAAAATTTTACAATAAATGTTTGCTACTAAATTGAGACAGGAAATAGTTCTGCTTATCTTCAAGACAAATAGATCCTAAGTTGAATACGGTCAATGGATTTCACAACTTAGCTCCACTGAATATGTATTTATTTTGAAAGTTCATATGCTCTATCACCATATATGGTTTAAACTAGCATTTTTCAAACTTGGCAACTTTAGAATCAGTAGGCTTCAACCTCCCAGCAAGCTAAGGCTTAAAGTCAACACATCTTCAAGTTGCCAAGTTTGAAAAACACTGATTTAAATACTTTTTGCCTGCTTGCAAGTAATGACTTTTCAAAGCAACATTCTCTAGCACAATCTTTGCTTATAATTCAAAAATTCATTTATCAAATCAGCTTTGCAGACATGTGCAATTTTTCAACAATTTTTTTTCAGATAACAAAAACTATCCTACAGAAGTGAAACCCATTGTTATAATATAAATATGTTAACTTTGGTTTGAAATACATTAACTTTGTCACTAGTTAAGTCATTTATTGGATGTAAATACACAGAAATATAAGCAAACCTTAAATGAATCAATATTGTTACCAAAGTATTCATAAAAGTTAACTAAATGCATTTAAAAAGCTCGCTTTCCAAGTTAGGTCTTTCTGTCCTAAAAACCTTACTTCCACATGGAAGTAAAATGTCACTTTCCATAAATTGTCCTTTAACAATTTATTATCCCAAGGAAAGCAGAGGCAGTCAGTGACATCATTTGGTAGTCACAATGATGCCGTAACCTAGCCAAGCTAATGAGTTGTCTGATATTTCTGAAATACCAACAGATGATTAACCTTTTTGTCTCTTAGCAAGCAGCCATTGCAAAGGAGCTGGGTTGAGAATGCATTGTTCTCAGCATGTAGGTAAATTTTATTACCAATTATTAAAACATCACAAATTTCAATTGGCAAAAAGATAATGCAATTTTCTTAAGCTGCACTGAGGCAAAGGTTACTAGTACATTGAGAAAAGAGGAAAAAACAAAAATCATGTGTGTATGGCCTAAAAACTCGGCACATTAGGGAAATATTATTCCACTCCAGTCAAACTTCAAAACACATCTTGAAGAATGTAGAAATGTAGAAAGAGGTGACTTATAGAAACAACCTTTAAAAAATCAGAAAAATGTTTCTTAATTGTTGGCTGGCATCAAAAGAGAAAGTAAATAGGGCTGTGTTCTGCTGAGCAGCTAGTTAGCCATGTTTACTAACTAGCCCTATTTTTTTTCTCTTTTTCTATTGATTTTTTTCATTGGGTATAATTTGAGACATATTTAAGATTGAGACGGATGAATGGGAATTTATGTCCTTGCCCAGTAAATAAGATCAAGAAAAGATGCCATTTGATAAATATATACTTGTTGAAGTTATTTTGTGGCAATCAAAAAGGGAATGTTCAAAATGTGTGTGTGTCATTACAGAATTCTATTCCCTTCCAATTACAGATGGTGCAAGAATTTATTAATTGTTTATGCTGGATGACAACCTACTAATTTACCTGGTCTTTTGGCTGAATGTATGCTACTGTTTGGTGCCTTGTTTTATAATACAGTTCCATGGTTCTAACTTTTGTAATTATGTTATTACAAAATTACATAACTGAATACATTTTTAACAATAAGACAAGTAGATCTCTGAGACATACACATATAATCACAGATATCTACACCATATATTTCAGGTATTTTGAATGAGAAGAAGATATGTAGGGAACTGCAACGATTGAATGAGATATGCATTGGTTTTTATTTGGAAAGTCATATAGTTTTTACCAAAAGCATAATATATAAATCATTATTCTAAATATCAGATCTGAAAACAAGGTATAGTCGGCTGAAATCATGGAAACAATGCAAATACTGCAACTCTAGAAAAATCTCCTTAATGACAAGGGAGTGCTGTGCTATTGGTACAATGTTTTATGCATTCAGCTGCAGGGCATGGAAAGATGGCTTTCTGACATCTGGCAAGAGAGATAGGAGAGCATTTGCTCATAAAGCTGTTCCTCGATTGCTTTGCTTAAGAGCAAAGAAACTGGCTTTGAATAGCACCTACAAAAAGGGAAGAAAATTGTGGACTTTTTTCTTGCCTTCGTGATTCTAAACAAATCATAATAATTACTAGCCAGAAATGCAAACTCTAAGGCAGAATTCTTGATTTAATTTACTCTCTCAACTCTCTGACATAAGTCATATGCACAAATGTGAACCCGTTTAGATCAAAACGTATTATAGGCAAACATGTATACCCCAACAGGATGTTCTCTGAATTTGTTACAACTTTAAGGAAATGCCAGGTTGAAAACCCTTCTAACCAAATACAATGATTTTCTTTTTCAAAAAACAGTCCTGGGTATGGCCTAGTTGAAAATAAAAGAACTGAAAGTTGCTTCATCTTTTTTCTAAGCCACTTCTATTCTCCAACTTTTGTAAATTCAGAAGTTAATCTTCTGCTTTTGGTATAGAACAAAACTGAAAGAAAAAAAATAAAGGGTAGAATTATAGGAGAAAAGAAGGGCTAAGGGGATCACAAAAGGATTAAGCATATTCATATTAATTCATCATGATGTAAATTATTCCAAGATTGCTTTTTCCCTTTAGGTCATTTGTTATATATACTAAACAACCACACTGGGAGAATTTTTGATACAACAATTGAAATTTCCATTACCCTATCCAAATTTTACAACTGTAATACAATTGTATTATAAAATAAGGCACCAAACAGTAGGGCATCTGTATCATTTCCACAATACCATTATGACACATAGAATGTCATTTGCATCCATTTATGCACTCTGGAAAGAAAAGTCTTCATCCTGGTTCATCCAAGCCAATAACATGACGACTGTTTTAGAAAGAAAGTTGCAGTTTATTGAAGAGCCAGATAGAAAGATGGTTCTGGCAGGAAAGAGGAGAGAAAAAAAAGAGTGAGCACATGTAGATAGTAGGTTTTTATACCCTGTGAAGCCTTTTGTTTGGAGTAATTTCCTGTTCCTGTTTTAGGCTTTGTATTTCCTGTGTCACGTATTCTGACCCAAGTCTGCATGTATCTTTCTGGTATTGATGGTGATGGGTTAGTCCTATTATGTCCCAAAGATCATATTCTGCTTCCCTGGTGTTGGGGCTAATGACTCCTAGAGTTTGGATGGGGTACGAAAATTTTAGGTCTTTGTCTTCTTGATCTCCTAGCTCAATGGTTCTCAACCTTCCTAATGCCACAATCCTTTAACAGTTCCTCATGTTGTGGTGACCCCCAACCATAAAATTATTTTCATTGCTACTTCATAACTGTAATTTTGCTACTGTTATGAATTGTAATGTACATATGTGATATGCAGGGTGTATTTTCATTGTTATGAATTGAACATAATTAAAGCATAGTGATTAATCACAAAAACAATATAGCAATTCTCGCTGGAGAAGCTTACTTTTCCTTGCTCAAAAATGTTGGAAGGAAGGGAAGGGGAAGGAAGAAGGAAGATTGAAGGGGAAAGGAAGGAAATGGAGAAGGAAGGAGATTGAAGGGGAAAGGAAGGAAGGAAAGAGAAAGAGATTGAAGGGGAAGGGATGGAGATGGAGATGGAAGGAAGGAAGATTGAAGGGGAAAGGAAGGAGATGGAGAAGAAAGGAGATTGAAGGGGAAGGAAGGAAGGAAGGAAGGAAGGAAGGAAGGAAGGAAGGAAGGAAGGAAGGAGAGATTGAAGGGGATAGAGATGGAGATGGAGATGGAGATGGAGGGAAGGAAGGAAGGTTGAAAGGGAAGGAGATGGATGGAGGGAGGGAAGGAAGGAAGGAAGGAAGGAAGGAAGGAAGGAAGGAAGGAAGGAAGGAAGGAAGGAAGGAAGGAAGGATGGATCTTTGGAGAGTCATGTTTTCCCAGATGGTGATGAACTGCAACTGAACTGCTTTTTAGGGCTGCTGGAGATGGTAGTCTGGCTGAGAGCCAAGCGGCAGCACCTCCAGGGCCTCGGAAGCCGCGCGGAGGATCCGCACGCCTCGAAGTCACCGGCTGCCTTCTCGCGCCCACCAACCTGGAGCCCCCCATCCTCATCCCAGCACCTCTTGCCCTCTCCCAGCCACCCCCCGGGACCTGCCCGCCCCTCCAGCCTCCTGAGTGCCATCGCAGCGATGGGGTCACGGGAGCCCCTTTCCACACTGCACAGCCCTTCACCCCCACTATCCTTTCCCGTCGCATGTGAGAGGGTGCGGCCGGAGCTCAGAAGGCGCCGCTTCTCCCCTCCCGGCCCGGCCAGCTGGACTCCGACGCACTTGCAGGCATTGCCGCCACCTTGCCCTCTTCCCCACCGCCTGGCCGCTTCTGAGGCCCGGAGCCTAGCGAGTTGGGAAGAAGCCACTCCTGGCTGCCAGTCCCAGGGCCGCGCTGGGCACCAGAGGGCCGAAGCGGCCTCAGATGGCAAGGGAGGTGGGCCAGGCAGCATGGGGGAAGCTCTGGCGTGGTGTGGAGGGCGGCCAGGGGCGGAGCGCAGCCGGGCAACCAGGAGGAGTGGGGACCGGCTCGGCGCTGCAGCTCAGCTCAGCCAGCAGCGGCGGCAGCGGCAGAGCAGCCCAGTAGCAGCGCCAGCAGCGGCCCACCACCTCCACCCTCCTCCTCTCCCACTGGCTCCTCCACCTCCAGGATGCCCTTCTCCTCCAACAGCGCTTGTTCCTGCCACCGCAGTGCCATTGCGCATGCCCCCGATGCCGCCCCGGGCTGGCTCAGCTTGGCCCAGCCGCCCACGCAGCTGAGCCGGCCTGGGGCGGTGGCAGGGGTGCACGCAATGGTGCTGCAGTGGCAGAAGCAGGCACTGTTGGAGAAGGGCACCTTGGAGGTAGAGGAGCTGGCAGAGGAGGAGAAGGGCGGCGGCGTTGGCCGGATAGAGGAGTGGTGTCTCAGTTCTAAGACCATCGGAAATATGTGTTTTCTGATGGTCTTAGGCGACCCCTGTGAAAGCATCGTTTGACCCCCAAAAGGGTTGTGACCCACAGGTTGAGAACTGCTGTCCTAGTTGGGGCCTTTCTGATGGTTTACATCTGCATTTGTATAGAGCTGGCTTCTGCTTGGCAGAGAGAGAGAGACTTGGAGGCAGGGTTGGTTTCTGCTTTTAAAATCCTTTTGAAGAAATATATTTTTCTGCCCTTTTAATATTTCCTTCTCTGGGGGGCTGACTTCCCACAGCACTTAAACTAAAATGGAAATATTACACAAAGTGGAACTATAGATTAGGATTAAGGTAAACTGGGCAAAGGAAGTTTTTGAAAAGCATTTTTGCTAGGGTAATGCAGCTACAGAGAGAGAAGAAAATTCATGCTATTGCTAAGTCCCCTATATACCTACTTCCCAAATCAATTTTTCCCAATTTCAATTTCAGAACTTTCCCTAAAGCAGAAAAGAATTTGCTTTGTTACCTATTTGCTATGAAAGAATTAAATAGGCACTGTCTACAAGTACCTGAATAATTTAAAAAATGTTGAAAAACAGTGTATTACATAATGTATTTTTATTGCTCTTCTAGTACATTTAAAAAAAAATAAAAAGTACTGAAATACACAGAATATTTTTTTTTGTTCTAATGTTATCTAAATTGTGTGGTTGACTTATTTTGGAAAAGAATCTTTCAAAACAAAATACAATAAAATGGCAAAACAATAATCACACAGTTTGCTTGCAATGGAACACTACTGTGATACAGGAAGTCTGGACCCATTTAAGAACAAAATCCAGACACTTCAAAAAAAACAACAAGAAGAAAATAAAACAATGTTGTTTGTTCTGAAATCTTTATTTACACACTGTCCTTTACAAAAACTCCTTTACTATTTTTATATGGATCCAAATTTACATGGAACAAAATCTAATTCTTTATGTATATTACGCTCTTAAAAACTGTGGTGTAGTTAATATATACATTAGACATTCAGGAAGCCAAAGTGCTGCATTACTCCACCGAAACCAACTGCAACTTTCTTTGTCCTGATTACCCTTCAGAACCATTGTATTTGAATGCCATTTAGAAGATACCAAATCAGAAAATTCAGTCTATTGTGATCGCAATTTCATGTATTTTACATTCTTCTATAGTTTCTTTTTAATGAAGATGCAAAGGAGCACATGCTAGACATATTTTTTACCAAGAATTAAGATGTTTCCTCAAGAGTGAAAGAAACTCAGTACAGAGTTGAATGCATGTAGTAAGGCTTTAACATTCATCTTATAAATACTTCTCCTCGAAGAGGGCAAAACCCAATGTAGAGTTGAATGTATGTGATACTTTAATATTCATTCATTGTGATGTGATAATTAAAATATTCTTGACAAGAACATTATTGTCATATAATAGTTTGTTCTTCCTAGATCTTCATAATTCCTTATTACAATATTTACTTTCATGTGGTTCTGTCTAAAGCCAATTTCAAATACAAAGTGTTGTGAACTTGCCATGTAGAACTAATAAATGAACAAAAACAAAGGAGGTATATATTTCACTATCTAATTGAATTCCTTTTGTGCACAGAATTATGCACAGTATTCATTACACCACATGAGCATTTAGCATTAGCCCCAAATGTCTTCACTATTACAAAAGTCCCTAGAGTGGGCAGGGAGCTTTGCACTGAAGGAAAGAGAAAAAAATGGGAGTTCACCAAACAAAGCACAACTGGCAGCAGAATACATCTCCATGGAACAGAAACACATTGTGCACTGTACTTTAACTTTAAAATTCTAATTGGGCTACCCTAGGAGAAAGTGAATTATGCAAGTCAAGAACCTGAATAGTTTACCTCCTGGGAGGAGGAAATGGGTGGGAGAAGGGGGGGGGGAGAAACTGATTTCCTGAATCAATTTCTTTTCTGCTTCTGAGAAAGGACAATAATATTCACGTTTTCAATTGTCAATTTGGCTTAACTTAGCAACTTGAAAAATAAAAAAGAAAGCTTATAGAACTCTTTTGAATTTGCTGAGTACTAACTGGAATGAGAAATAGTTCCAACTTCTCTGTCAGATGGAAAGAAGAGGGGGTTACATTTGAACTTCTTTATTAGCCCATTTTGATAAAGCAATTGCCTATACAGTGAACTTCTTAAAGGCACAAAGCACATGTACATTCTCACAGAAATGCTGCAAAACTACTGGAACAAAGGCTAGTTTAAACATCTTTATAACATGCAGAGATTTAAAAACTGGTCACTACTGTTCAATATGCTTATTTTTTGCATATATAGTGGCAATATAACTGAGCAATGAGTTGCCATTTTAGTGTATGAATGGAAAATTGAGAAAGCTTTGACATGCGATGAATCAAGGCAAAGTTTGATTGAGAAAAGCCTAGAATCATGCAAAGGCAATGATGATGACAAGAAACAAGAGAGAGAGAAATTTATGGTCTGGATTGTAAAAATATCCTTATAAGCTTATTAAGGCAAGACCTGATTTCTGAACCAGCTGCTAGAAAAGGAAGGAGAACTAGTGAGAAAATTAAGGCCCTTTCGATCATAATCTTCTTGGGGCAGATACTAGGCCACAGAAGAGGCAAAATATCACAAACATGGGAACATTTTTTTGTGAGAAAAACTAACCTTTGAGAATAAAACACAATAAGGTGACAAAGTTTACATAATAATAATATCATCATGTTCTAGATTATTCAAACAACAAATAAGGATAGAAAGGACATTTTCTCAAATATGCAACCAAATAAGGACAGAAATAGACAGGAGTAGAAATCTATAAAAAGAATATATAAACAACAAATACGCTGTAAATCAGAGAACATAATTTCTCCCACTTTTTCTTCAGAAGCTATTTAGGATGTGAGTGTTTGGGAACAAGTAAGTAGCATCGCTAATGCCTTCCATAATAGATATATCCTGGAGCATTTGCTTGGAACAAAGATCAATATTCCATTTATTCTAAGAAATCTTTCATTTTAAAAGCTTTCCTATCTAAGGTACTTACAGTAGATAACTTAGATAACTTACACTAATAACATTAATAATAACATTGTCTCTAAAATGTGGATGTAATGTTTGTTTTGTCTAATATCCTCTTCTAATGATTCCACAGACAGGACCGCTCTGCTTTATGTTACAAATACTATCCACTGTAAACAAATAACAACAACAACAACAACAACAACAACAACAACAACAATAATAATAATAATAATAATAATAATAATAATAAAGTTTGAAGAGACCTTGGAGGTCATCTAGTCCAACCCCCTGCTCAAACAGGAAACCCTATACCATTTCAGACAAATGGCTGTCCAGTCTCTTCTTAAAAACTTCCCGTGTTGGAGCATTCACCGCTTCTGAAGGCAAGTTGTTCTACTGGTTAATTGTTCTAACTGTCAGGAAGTTTCTCCTTAGTTCTAGGTTGGTTCTCTCCTTGATTAGTTTCTATCCATTGCTTCTTGTCCTGCCTTCAGGCGCTTTGGAGAATAATTTGACTACCTCTTCTTTGTGGCAGCCCGAGATATTGGAATACTACTATCATGTCCTCCCCTCTTTCTTCTCTTCATCAAACTAGACATATCCAATTCCAGCAACTATTCCTTATATGTTTTAGCCTCCAGTCCACTAATCATCTTTATTGCTCATCTCTGTACTCTTTCTAGAGCAGTGGTTCTCAACCTGTGGGTCGGGACCCCATTTGGAGTCGAACGACCATTTCACGGGAGTCGCCAAACAACACAGTCCGCCATTTTTCCCCCTTTTCCTTAGCTGTGCTACTCCCTTTTATTCTATTGCAGCTGTTCTCAACATTTGTGTGACGGCGACCCCCGTCACACCAACGTTATGCACATGCACGGTGCGCATGCGGGGGGGCTGTCCCCATGCGCAGCGCGCATGCGTGGCAGCGCCCCCGGAGAGGAGAAAATGGCGGATCGCCGCCTTTGGCGACCCCCGAAAAATGGTCGATCGACCCCAAATGGGGTCGCGACGCATAGGTTGAGAACCGCTGTTCTATTGGCTTTTGAAAGCCAATAGAATAGACTCTCTTGAATAGAGTCTAATTCTATTGGCTTTCAAAAGCCAATAGGAATTGTCCAGGCTGTCTCTGCCCTGCTGAGCCCGCCAAAAGTCTCATTCTGCAAACGGTGCTGCACCAGTTGAGTAGTCCTCGACTTACGACCGGTTGAGTAGTCCTCGACTTACGAACGGTTGGGGGTCACAGCATTAAAAAGGTTGAGAACCAATGTTTTAGAGTTTCATCATCTTTTTTACATCGTGATGATCAAAACTGGATGCAGTATTCCAAGTGTGGTCTTACCAAGGCATTGTAAAGTGGTATTAATACTTCACGTGATCTTGATTCTATCCCTCTGTTAATGCAGCTTAGAACTGTGTTGGCTTTTTTGGCAGCTGCAGCACACTGCTAGCTCATATCTAAATGATTATCCACTAGGACTCTGAGATCCCTCTCACAGTTGCTACTATTGAGCGAGGTACCACCTATACCAGTGGTGGCAAATCTATGGCACGCATGCCAGAGGCGACACTCAGAGACCTCTCTGTGGGCATGCACACCATTGCCCCAGCCCAGCCTTCTCTGTGGCCCCTTCTCACCAGCAGGAGAGTCACCCCTGGGCACAGCCCGCACAAAGCAGCACAGCCAAGGACATGTCATCCAGGCAGCAGGGACAAGACTCCACCCTCAAGCTGTGTCGCACATAGATGATGCTTCCGAGTGTGGGTAGAGAGTGCAGCTGCCATGGTGTTGCAGGCAGGGCTGCCTGGGCAATCTGCTGCTGTGGGCCCTGGAGGTGGTAAGTGGCCATGCGGACAGGTGGGGTGGGGTAAATTGGGCGGGGCGGTTTTTGGGCACTCTGTGTCTAAAAGGTTTGCCATTACTGACCTATACTATACCTGTACATTTGGTTTTTCTTGCCTAAATATAGAACCTTACTTTTTTCACTACTGAATTTCATTTTGTTAGATAGCGCCCAGTCTGTCCAGATCCTCCTGTATCTTAAGCCTATCTTCTGGAGTGTTGGCTATTCCTGCCAGCTTGGTGTCATCTGCAAATTTGCTGACTTTCCCATCCATCCCCTCATCCAAATCATTGATGAAGATGTTGAAAAGCACTGGGCCTAGAACAGAGCCCTGAGGCATCCCATTACACACTTCTCTCCATGTAGATGCGGTTCCATTGAGGACCACACGTTGAGTACGGCCAATGAGCTATGAATCCATTTGGTGGTGATGCTGTCTAGCCCATATTTTTCTATTTTATCAAGTAGTAGGTTGTGGTCTACTTTATCAAATGCCTTACTGAAGTCTAAGCAAATTATATCCACAGCATTCCTCTGGTCCACTAATTTTGTCACTTGGTCAAAGAATGCAATAAGATTTCTCTGGCATGATCTGTTTTTGACAAAACCATGTTGGCTTTTGGTAATGACTTTATTTGCCTCTAGGTATTCACTGATTCGTTGTTTGATTATCTTTTCCAGAATCTTCCCAGGTATTGAGGTCAGGCTAATAGGTCTGTAATTTCCTGGATCTATTTTTCTCCCTTTTTTCAATATAGGAATTACACCAACTCTTTTCCAGTTCTCTGGTAGTTCCCCAGTGCTCTAGGATATTTGAAAAATATAGTTCAGTGGTTCTGAGATCACATCTGCCAGTTCCTTCAGAACCTTGGTGTGTAATCCATCTGGTCCTGGTGATTTGAACTCGTCTAGGCTGGACAGGTGCTCACTTACCATTTTCTTGCCTATCTTAATTTGTGTTTCTAATCTGTTTTTTATTGCACTATTTTTGATAGGTTGGTCTGTTTTAGCCCTTTGTGTAAAGACAGATGCAAAAAATGAGTTAAATAGTTCTGCTTTCTCCCTGTTGCTTGTCACCTTCTTGCCACTTTCCCCCACTAGTGGACCAATCATTCCCTTAACTTTTTTCTTGTTTTTTATATGTTGAAAGAAGCTTTTTTTTTGGTTATTTTTGACTTTGGTCGCAAGCCTTAGTTCTTTTTGAGCCTTAGCTTTCCTCACTTCATCTTTGCAGGCTCAGACTATTTGCTGATATTCTCCTTTAATTATGTGCCCCTCTTTCCATCTTTTATACTTGTCCTTTTTATCTTTCAATTTACCAGAGAGTTCTTTATGCAGCCATTCTGCTTTCTTTTGAGAGCTGTTATTTTTCTTCTTTGTTTGGTATTGTGCTAGACTGGGCTTTTATTATCTCACTTTTCAAAATTTCCCAAACTTCTTAAGTTGTTTTCCCCTGGAGGATTCTCATCCATGGAATCCTTCCCAAGCTCTCTCTAAGTTTATTGAAATTAGCTCTCTTGAAGTCCAAGACTTTAGTTTGACTGTATTTTATTGATTGTGCTTCCAGAATGTTGAATTCCAATATTGCATGATTACTTCCCCCCAAGGTTCCTATGGCTTCAACACCTTCTATCATTTCATCTCTGTTAGTGAGAATTAGATCCAATATGGCTAATCCCCTAGTTCCCTTCTTTACTTTTTGGGAGACAAAATTGTCTGCTAGGTTTGTCAGGAATTTGTTTGATCTTCTATTTGGAGCAGAGTTTGTCTCCCAGTTGATGTCAGGGTAATTAAAGTCCCCCATTACTATTGTGATGTGCTTCTTACATACCTTAGTTAGCTGACTAGCAAAAAGTTCATCTATTTCCTCTGTTTGGTTGGGTGGCCTATAGTACACACCTATGGCAATGTCATTTTTCCTCCTTTTATATTGACCCAAATGCATTCAAGACAGTTTTCATCATTGTTATGCTCTATTTCTGTAGAGATGTAGTTATTTCTTATATAGAGAGCAACTCCACCTCCTCTTTTGTTTGGTCTGTTTCTTTTAAATAATTTAAATCCCTCTAGCTACGTGTTCCATTTGTGGGTTTCATCCCACCATGTTTCCGTAATGACAACAATATCATATCTGCCCTCATTTACCTAAATTTTTAGTTCACCCTGTTTACTGTTCATACTCTGTGCATTGGTGTGTAGACATTTGAATCCTTTATGATGGACCCTGTGTTTACTTTCTACATAACTTGTGTGTGCTTGAGTTCCCTATTTTCTTACCACCTGTTTGGTTAGTGCACTTTGTGTGGCACTCGCTATTAAAATCTTGATTTTTGCTTGACAGCAAGGTTGATATTCTTGTCCACACACACATCTATGTTACATGCACTGGTAACCCTATAATTTTTTGATTGCCGGGACAGGGATGTTCTGTATTAATTAACTCACTGTCCCTGATGTTTAGTTTAAATATTCCTCCAGAAAATCTGTGAGTTTATTGCCAAGTAACTCAATCCCTTTCTTTGATGGGTGCAAACCATCTTTTTTTTTTTGTACAGATTTTATTAGTTTTTATCACAAACCATCTCTTTTGTACACTTGTCCATTACACCAGCTGCAGACATTGTGACTAATATGACCAAAGCTTCTCCTTTACACCACTCCTTTAGCCACATATTGAATTCTGCTATATGCTGGCAGTTTCCATTTTGTTCCTTATACACTGTTAAAACCTCTGAAAAAGCAAGCCTACAACCTATCCTGCTAAGTTCCTGCCCCAAGCGCTGGAAATCGTTCTGCACAGAGAGTACATCTTTTTGGGACAGATCGTTAGTGCCAAGATGTACAATAGTCTCCACATCACAGTCCTTGCTGGCATTCTTGGCTATTTTAAAAATAGGCTTCTTGTCCCTACTGGCAAAGCTCGTCTTCGGGTCACTATCACCTGTCCCTAAAGTTGGTATTGACAATTCTTGATGGAAAAAAAAAATATGGCATATCAGCCAAAACTGAGATGAGAGCCAGAGAATAAGATTTCTCTACAATAAACAGTGAAAGAGATATCATGTTGTTTCCAGTAACAATACCAGCCATGAAACATTAGGCTTCTCACAGATAATACACTGAGTAAAACTGTGGCATATTTTAAAAAATTAAAAATAAAAATATGTTGATTCTAAGCTATGGAATGAATTCCCTCAGGATCTGCTCTCAGTACTTTCAAAAGGTAATCAAGTTCTTTTTCTTCAGCTATGCACTCAGTGAGCTAGATTAAACATGATTTTTAACTTTCAATGATATTTTATAGTATCTTCCTTCCTTTTTACTTATCTACCTATCTACCTAACTTCCTACATGAATATCAAACCTTGATAGAAATAATAAAAAACAAATATGCAAGCTAGTGATATGGTTTTGGAATTAAGCATGTAGAAACTATTTACATTATAAAGGAGAGATAACAGACACAAGATAGTTGTCCTGCTATTCTTGCATAAGCTGTAGTTCAGTGGTTCTCAAACTTCCTAATGCCACGACCCTTTAATACAGTTCCTCATGTTGTAGTGACCCCCCAACCATAAAATTATTTTCGTTGCTACTTCATAACTGTAATTTTGCTACTGTTATGAATTGTAATGTAAATATCTGATATGCAGGATGTACTTTCATTGTTACTAATTGAACATAATTAAAGCATTATATGTAATTATATATTGTGAAATATTTATTTCTAATTACAAATAAATGAAATCTTGTCTTGAAGCATGGTGTAGCATGGGTAACAGTCGTAATATAACAACAGTAAACTACATTGCTACATTTTGCGACAGTATGTGTAAAAATCCAACGTCAGTGCGAAGGTTGAGATTGCTTCTTTCTCACCAGATCAGAAATTCTCGGGACAGTTTTTCCAAGAGCACAACGAAAATGGCATGAATGAGAAGTATACAAATCCGTATACTAAATCAGAATATCAGCAAATAGCCCGAGCCTGCAAAAATGAAGTGAGGAAAGCTAAGGCTCAATATGAACTAAGGCTTGTGACCAAAGTCAAAAATAACAAAAAAAAAAAGCTTCTTTCAACCTGTAAAAAACAAGAAAAAAGTGAAGGAAATAATTGGTCCATTAGTGCAAGGCTTTTCAACCTTTTCACCGATTGTACCACTTTTAGAATATGGCAACATTCGAGTACCACCAGTCACCTAGCGAGGTGTCAAAAACTTGACCCAAAAAATTGGAAAAAAATGATAAAGTACAGGTAGTCCTTGACTTACAACAGTTTGCTTAGTGACTGTTCAAAATTACAATGGCACTGAAAAAATTGACTTATGACCATTTTTCACACTTATGACCGTTGCAGCATCCCCAGGGTCATGTGATTTACATTTTGATGCTTGGCAACTGATTCATATTTATGATGGTCACATTGTTCCAGGGTCATGAGATCGCCTTTTGCAATCTTCTGACAAGCAACGTTAATGGGGGAAACCAGATTCACTTAACAACCATGTTACTAATTTAATCTCTTTCTTCCTCTCTCTCTCTCTCTTCCCCCTATTTCTCTCTTCCTCTCTCTCTTTCTCTCTCTCCCTCTCTCCCTCCCTCTCCCTTTCTCTCCCTCTTTCTCTCTCTCCCTCTTTCTCTCTCACTCTTTCTCCCCTTTTCTCTCCCTCTCTCCCTCTCTCTCTCCCTCTATTTCTCTCTCTCCCTCTCTCTCTCCCTGTCCCCCTTTCTTTCTCTCTCCCTTTCTCCCTCTTTCTCTTTCTCTCTCTCCCTGTCACTCTCTCTTTCTCTCTCTCCCCCTCTCTATTTCTCTTTCCCTCTTTCTCTCCCTCTCTCTATTTCTCTCTTCCTCTCAAAGGTCCTTAAAATCCTTAAAAGTTATGCTTGGGTGGAAGATGGGGTGGGGCAGACAAGTACTCAAAAAAAAAGAAAAGAAAAAAAAGTGCAAATAGGCATCCAGTAGCTAGCTTGAAGTTTGAACGACTTCTTTCTCTTGCCACCGGCTTCTAGGAGGAGCAAAAGACATTCAGCACTGCAACCAGGCACCCTGGACTAGCCATTCTAGGGCTTCCTGCACGGGCTGACTTAGTTGTCTGCAACTTTCTCTTGTACTTGGGGGGAAGGGACATGGACGGGAGAGATTCCATCTTTCTCATCCGAGGAGGGAAGTTATATTGGACCGTCGACTCTGTGTCAAGTGCCGTGGGCCCGACATTCACAGGCAGGCGGGAACCCGTCTGCCAAGCCGCCACCTCCCCATCACCCTCCACACTGGCGAGCTCCATCACCAGACCTCCCAGCTAACAAGCGCACATTCAGGGGGTTGCCAGCTGACGGGCGCAAAAGATCGGCGCCGCAGTGGCCTCCCAGCCACCAGCTTCTTTGGCTGGAACAATTGCCAGGGCTTGCATGGTCCCGGCGGCGGGGAGCGCATCAGCGGCCATTGGGAACCACGCAAGCGGTTCTGTGCCACGGAAGCTTGAGGCATGGGACGCAGAGCGGCATGGTGCCATGGAAGGCAGCAGGACAGGGGGGAGGGGTTACCAGCATCCTGCTGGCCAAACTCTGGAAGCCTGCCTGAATGAAAAATTTTAGGGGAGTTGAAAGCGAGACAGGTTCCTAAGACCATTGGAAATATGTGTTTTCCAATGGTCTTAGGCGACCTCTGTGAAAAAGTCATTCGACCCCAAAGGGGTCGCGACCCACAGGTTGAGAACTGCTGCTATAGATAGATCTAAATTTTCTCTTTCTTAAAGTTTATCCTGCTGGGACTTTTTAGTAAAGAAACCAGTGATTATTTGTGATATAAGAGTTCACTAGAAACTGAACGAATCTCAGTGGGGGATTTAGAACAAATGCTATTACATCTATTGAACTGCTAGTATGCTTATTAAAAGTAAAGATATGATTTTAACATGCATTCCTCTTTAGGAGGCATTTTACATGCATTTGCCCTTTCTGTGAATTAATTTTTCAGGAATACTTAAAATCACACTGAGAAAATGGAGATAATCTGCAGGTAATGAACATTAAATAAAGTGGGCTAGTTTTGACTAAGCTATATCTCAAAATGCACATAAAGGTATTAAATAAATCAAAGTCAAGACACAGAACACTACATTCTAGCAAAAGTTTTTGAAGGAAACCACATAATCAAGGAATTGTAATGTACAGTCTATAGCAGTGGTGGCGAACCTATGGCACGCATGCCAGAGGTGGCACTCAGAGCCCTCTCTGTGGGCACGCACATCATCGCCCCAGCCCCGCCTCCCCCTGCGGCCCCCTTCTCACAGGCAGCCCCCCCAGAGGAGAGTCGCCTCCAGTGTGGCCCGTGCAGAGCAGCACAGCCAAGGGCATGGCAGCCGAGCAGCAGGGACAAGATTCCGTCCTTGCACCCCATCGTGCACAGATAATGTTGCGGGAATGCTGGCGGAAGGTGTGGCCACCATGGCACTGCATGGCCGTCTGGGCAATCTGCAGTGGGCCATGGAGGCAGTAGGTGGCCCTGTGCGTGGGTGGAGCTGGGGGGCGGTTTTGGGGCACTCGGTGTCTAAAAGGTTCGCCATCACTGGTCTATAGACACCATAGCATATATGCTGTGCCAATAACATTTGCATGTTTTCCCTGTCCAAGCATTAATATTGTGGGTTTTTTGACATTTACATTTAAAAGGTCAATTATTTTGAAGTCTCTCAAGATTTGCTTCAATAATAACAAAACATTTTAGCATTTCCCAGATCACAGGAAGAAAATTTTTGGACTAAGTATTCACATACCATACCTACCTTTCAGCTTGTCAAAAATAGTTTCAGTGGCTTTACTTTATAGAAAAACACTATTCTTATTAGAATAAAATGAGACTCTAACTGGATTGGATTCTAGATATTGGATGCTAAATATCCAATAAATAGAAATTTAAATCCCCATTCTTTTTTAATACCAACATCTTTAGTGTTTACACTTTGAAATGAACAGGTTCTTTAACCTATATTTATTTTAATGAGATCTATTACAGTTTTTTTTTATAAGAAAAAGATTTTGGATTTGAACATGGTGATCTTCGATGAAGCATAGAACTCCTTTTAAATTTATCACAGCAATTTAAAAAAATGACCATGAAGATAATTCATATATATCTATTATAACTTGTTTAAATTATGTTGGCAGGAAAGAAACACATCTCATCCTCTTTGATTGCAATCTACATTTAATCCTTCTGTTTAAATAACTGGAAATGTCACCTAATAATTTTTTACAACAAAGTGAACTGTTTGTGTATTATACATTAAGGCAAATAAACTGATGTGGAACATCAGAAATGTACCTTTTTCTTGGATCAGTTGAGTGTAAAGGTATAGAAAATTACTTTGCCATAAAAATTAACAAAACCATGAACTTTTGAAAATTCTACATTTATTCAATATATATATAATTATTCAAATTTCCAGATAGATTTATACAAATGCAATTCTGCAAAGAAATACTGAATAAATATGTTTAAATATTTTTATTTCTCTGTGATAAATTACAGCAAGATTCTATACCCTAATTATTTATGTTCTTAATATAAATAATGATGTGCAGCCAGCTGCACTCAGAATTCCCCATTCCATTCAAATTTCTCCATGCCAATGCTGTGGAGTAAGCATGTACTGAAAGCATTAACATGAGCTAGTTTATATTACAACTATTATCAAAAGTTCATTCATGGTGGAATTGTAATCAGCAACATCCAGATATCAAGTTTTATTATGAGAGGTAATCCTTCAACAGAATTACAAAACACAGACACATATTGTACCTCTCTGGAATATTACAAGGTTTGCACATTTAAAAGCAACTTCAGTTTCCTAGAATCAGAGTCTAACAACAGCACTTGCAGTACATCATGACAATTGAATCGCATGCATCCACATAATATAGCAAAAATAAGTGTCAGCATCTTACTTTAATTTCTATCGTCTTCCCATTGTGGTCAGTATGCCTTTCAAGATAATCTGAAGACAGTAGATCACTGAAACAATAGAAAAAAAATATTTATCAAATCTACAGTATATGCTTCTCAACTCCTCAGAAAAATTACACACGAACATACACAGAGACAAACACACACACACAAACACACACACATTATTTTCCACTATATCTCTGTGCTAACCACCTAGTTAAAAGTACCATTTGTGGAGTACAAAACTGATAGTAACTATTTTTTTTATGTGTGTTCATATATGTGCTAAAAACACTTGACAGGTAACTCTACTAAGCTTCTGTTTCAAATGCAATGTTTTTCTCATCACAATGAATACAACACCTATATTTAAAGGCAACTCAGTTGCTTTTTAAAATATATAAATGAAACCAAGCCCTCTATTATACAACATAGATTCCATGACTGCTATCACTGTCTCACAAACTCTATTATCTAGAAATCAGTTTGCCAATAAAATGCATTACTTTCTTCTAAATATGGCAAAGCAAACAATATGTGGCAGAACTCATTTCTTTTTGCCTTTGGCATTTTAATCCTCATGTATGTATTAATACATTATGAAACATACCTGCGAAACATCATCTTTATTTCAAATATTCTCTCATTGTTATTAAGGTGATTAACAGTGTGCCTTGCTGAGGAATTCTGGGAGTTGACGTCCATGAGTCATAAAAGGGCCGAGTTTGAAGATCCCTGTTATAAACCTTCACACAACTTTAAAAGGGGATAGGAGTTCAGGCCACAGGCATAAAGGGTTTCTCAAAATTTCCAGTATAATTAAGGTGACCAACCGTCCTCCTTTTGGGAGGACAGTCCTCCTTTTTTGAGTTCTGTCCTCCCTCAAAAAGTGTCCTCCTAAATGTCCTCCTTTTCCATATACCGTCCTCCTTTTGGGAGGACAGTCCTCCTTTTGTGAGTTCTGTCCTTCCTCGAAAATGTCCTCCTAAATGTCCTCTTTTTCTATATTTGAACACTTATCTGCAGGGCTTTTTTTCCCTCACAGAACGCTCAGAAGGCGTTCCGGGACCTTTTTTTGATGGTTTTTTTCAACTTTTGCCTGAGCTGTGCTACTCCCCCTATTGGCTTTCGAAAGCCAATAGGAATTGCTGCTGAGCACGCCAAAACACCCGGGCGGCAAACTTTGCACATGCAAGTTGCAGGAACTTTAAACCCCTCACTGCTAACCAATTACACCATCTCCTACTTAGTTCTGCAGATAGCTGGAGGAGACTGGAGTGGTAAGTTTCTCTTGATCTTCCCTGTTCGGTTCTACACAGGGATGCGCAGGGTAGGCGGTGGTGCTGGGCGGCGGCTGGGGGGGGGCTGCAGGGCCAGAGCCAGTGCAGCTGGTGCTTTGCGAGCCGCAGGGCCAGCTCTACGGGGATGCGCAGGGTGGGCAGTGGTGCTGGGGGGCGGCTGGGGGGTGGCTGCAGGGCCAGAGCCAGCATGGCTGGTACTTTACCTTTGCAAGCCGCGGGGCCGGCTCTACAGGGATGTGCAGGGTGAGCGGTGGTGCTGGGGGACGGCTGGGGGGGGCTGCAGGGCCGGAGACAGCGCGGCTGGTGCTTTGCCTTTGCAAGCTGGGTAGCCGTCTCTATGGGGATGTGCAGGGTGGGCAGTGATGCTAGGGGGTGGCTGGGGGGGTGGCTGCAGGGCTGGAGCCGGCGCAGCTGGTGTTTTGCCTTTGTGAGCTGCGGGGCTGGCTCTACGGGGATGCGCAGGGTGGGCGGTGGTGCTGGGGGACAGCTGCAAGGCCGGAGCTGGCTCGGTTGGTGCTTTGCGAGCCGCGGGGCCGGCTCTCTATGACAGGGCAGCGGTGCTGGTGGGGCAGCTATGGGCGGGGGTGCAGCGGGCAGTTGACCTTCCATGGGCTGCGCCAGCTGGTGGTCTACACAGTGCTGACCTGCGCTGCCACCACCTCACCCTGGGCACCTACATGGCCGTCCTGGAGCGTCTGGCTCACAGCACCTGCCTCCACCGCCCACCCCCGCGCAATCCAGCCGTGTAGATTTTTGGACAAGTAAGAAATCGAGATTGAATGTTGATACTCTAGCAGCAGCACTTGCCGTAGAATTCAATATGAAGGATATTTCTTGTTCAGATATTTCCAATATATTGTTAGAAGATGATACATTGACAAAAAACATTCATTCAATGGAAAAGTACTCATTTAAATAATTAATAGGCATGTAAGCATAATTACAATATAAAATGTTATTGTTACAAATGGTTTTTATTATACATTTATCATATTATAGTGTATTCTGTATTATTGTTGCAATAAATACAATGTTTCTTTTATTTACAATATTTTTTTCTTCAATTTATTCGTGTCCTCCTTTTTGTTGTAAAAAAGTTGGCCACCTTAGTATAATGCCCATGGATATTAGGAGGCATGGGCAAAACATTTTGAGTTTAAGGAAGCTATTTTGAAATAGACTTTTCAACCCTTTTGAATAGACTTTTCAACCCTTCAAACTATCTGTTGTGAGGTTGAAACAGTGCTTCAGATTCAAAATGGAGTCTTTTGAGCAGAAATGTCTTAATTTGAAACTTTTTGCATCTTCTAAATATTAGCGAGTTTGCAGGGAATCCTATTTTCTGACTGTGACATGTGTCTATAACATGTGCCTATAAGCAAATTCATACAATATCTAAGTGCTCAAGAGAGAGGGTATTTTGCAAAGGAAAATACTCACCCACACACTTTCTTTATTTTTAAAAATTATCTCTAGGTTCCACAGAAAAAAAATTACAAGGAAATGCTTTTCAAAGCCATGATTAATGCAATCAACAATTAGTTTGTGAATACAAAGCACAGAATGTAAAGCTCACCTCACACAGGTAAGGATCATCCTGACATTTTATCTAATATCACTTAAGGTAAAAGTATGTAACAAATCAGATTTCTAGAACCTTTTAATGCAATGCATAACATTTCATTCATTTTTATAAGTGGCTGGACAAACAACAGCACAATATTTGTTTTGACGAACTCTGAACCTAAATGTACACATAATTCATTAAACCCAATGGCCAATTTGATAAAATTTTAAGCAAATAATATATAAATAGTAAGTCACCTATTAAATAGCATGATGAAGCTGGGTACATACACAGAGGTACACAAAAACAGTTTAAACCGCTCAAGCCATCCAAAATATACATTAAATTGTGAGCAGCTAACAGTCTAATGGTTCCTTACTATCACATAATTTTTTGCAATATTATATGTAACAAAGTTCTTTTTATCTGATGTTGTTGTTGTTAATTGCGAAGTCGTGTCCAACCCATCGCGACCCCATGGACAACGTTCCTCCAGGTCTTCCTGTCCTCTACCATCTTCTGGAGTCCATTTAAGTTCACACCTACTGCTTCAGTGACTCCATCCAGCCATCTCATTCTCTGTCGTCCCCTTCTTCTATTGCCCTCAATCTTTCCCAGCATTAGGCCCTTCTCCAGTGAGTCCTTCCTTCTCATTAGGTGGCCAAAGTATTTGAGTTTCAACTTCAGGATCTGGCCTTCTAAAGAGCAGTCGGGGTTGATCTCTTCTAGGACTGACCGGTTTGAACGCCTTGCAGTCCAAGGGACTCGCAGGAGTCTTCTCCAGCACCATAGTTCAAAGGCCTCAATTCTTTTACGCTCAGCCTTTCTTATGGTCCAACTTTCACAGCCATACATTGCAACTGGGAAAACCATGGCCTGGACTATACGCACTTTTGTTGGCAGGGTGATGTCTCTGCTTTTTAGTATGCTGTCTAGATTTGCCATAGCTTTCCTCCCCAGGAGCAAGCGTCTTTTAATTTCTTGGCTGCAGTCCCCATCTGAGGTGATCTTTGAGCCCAGAAAATAAAATCTGTCACTACCTCCATTTCTTCCCCATCTATTTGCCAGGAATTGAGAGGGCCGGATGCCATGATTTTGGTTTTCTTAATGTTGAGTTTCAAGCCAACTTTTGCACTCTCCTTCTTCACCCGCATCAAGAGGCTCTTTAGTTCCTCTTCACTTTCTGCCATTAGAGTGGTATCATCTGCATATCTTAGGTTGTTGATATTTCTCCCGGCAATCTTAATTCCAACTTTTGATTCATCTAGCCCTGCCTTTCTCATGATGTGCTCTGCATATAAGTTAAATAGGCAGGGCGACAGTATACAGCCTTGCCGGACTCCTTTTCCAATTTTGAACCAATCAGTGGTTCCGTGTCCAGTTCTCACTGTTGCTTCTTGACCCGCATATAGGTTTCTCAAGAGACAAATGAGATGGTCTGGTACTCCCATCTCTTTAAGAACTTGCCACAATTTGTTGTGATCCACACAATCAAAGGCTTTTGCGTAGTCAATGAAGCAGAAGTAGATGTTTTTCTGGAACTCCCTAGCTTTCTCCATGATCCAGCGTATGTTGGCAATTTGATCTCTAGTTCCTCTGCCTCTTCGAAATCCTGCCTGTACTTCTGGTAGTTCTCGATCCACATACTGCTGGAGTCTAGCTTGTAGGATTTTAAGCATAACTTTACTAGCATGTGAAATGAGTGCAATGGTGCGATAGTTTGAACATTCTTTGGCATTGCCTTTCTTTGGAATTGGAATGTAAACTGACCTTTTCCAATCCTGTGGCCACTGTTGAGTTTTCCAAATTTGCTGGCAAATTGAGTGTAGCACTTTTACTGCATCGTCTTTTAAGATTTTGAATAGCTCAGCTGGAATACTGTCACCTCCACTAGCTTTGTTGTTGCTCAGATTTTCTAAGGCCCATTTCACTTCACATTCTAGGATGTCTGGTTCGAGGTCAATGACCATCTCATTGTGGTTATCTGGGATGTTAAGCTCATTCTTGTATAGTTCTTCTGTGTAGTTTTGCCATCTCTTCTTAATCTCTTCTGCCTCTGTTAGGTCTCTGCCATTTTGGTCCTTTATCATGCCCATCTTTGCATGAAACGTTCCCTTCATATCTCCAATTTTCTTGAAGAGATCTCTGGTCCTCCCTATTCTGTTGTTTTCTTCTATTTCTTTGCACTGTTCATTTAAGAAGGCATTCTTATCTCTTCTAGCTACTCTCTGGAATTCTGCATTCAATTGGGTGTATCTTTCTCTTTCTCCTTTGCCTTTCGCTTCCCTTCTTTCCTCAGCTATTTGCAAAGCTTCCTCAGACAGCCATTTTGCTTTCTTGCATTTCTTTTTCTTTGGGATGGTTTTAGTTGCTACCTCTTGTACAATGTTGCGAACTTCCATCCATAGTTCTTCAGGCACTCTGTCTATCAGATCTAATTCCTTAAATCTATTTGTCACCTCTACTGTATATTCATCAGGAATATGATTTAGTTCATACCTGAGTGGCCTAGTGCTTTTCCCTACTTTTTCAATTTAAGCCTAAATTTTGCAACGAGAAGCTCATGATCTGAGCCACAGTCAGCTCCTGGTCTTGTTTTTACTGACTGTATAGAGCTTCTCCATCTTTGGCTGCAGAGCACATAGTCAATCTGATTTCTATGTTGACCGTCTGGTGATGTCCATGTGTAGAGCCGTCTCTTGGGTTGTTGGAAAAGAGTGTTTGTTATGACCATCGTATTCTCTTGACAAAATTCTATTAGCCTGTGCCCTGCTTCATTTTGTACTCCAAGGCCAAACTTGCCTGTTATTCCGGTTATCTTTTGGCTTCCTACCTTAGCATTCCAATCCCCCATGATGATAAGGACATCATTTTTTGGTGTTAATTCTATAAGGTGCTGTAGGGCTTCATAGAACCGGTCAATTTCATCCTCTTCAGCACCAGTGGTTGGGGCATAGATTTGGACTACTGTGATATTGAATGGTTTGCCTTGGATTCGAATTGAGATCATTCTGTCATTTTGGGGATTGTATCCCAGTATTGCTTTTCCTATTCTTTTATTGACTATGAAGGCTACTCCATTTCTTCTGAGGGATTCTTGCCCACAGTAGTATACCTGATGGTCATCTGAGTTAAATTCACCCATTCCTGTCCATTTTAGTTCGCTGATTCCTAAGATGTCGATGTTCAGTCTTGTCATCTCTTTTTTGACTACGTCTAGCTTGCCTTGATTCATGGATCTTACATTCCAGGTTCCTATGGAGAAAAAATCTTTACAGCATCGGACTTTCCTTTCACCACCAGATATATCCACAGCTGAGCGTCCTTTCGGCTTTGGCCCAGTCGCTTCATTCTTTCTGGCGCTACTAGTACTAGCCCTCTGCTCTTCCCCAGTAGCATATTGGACACCTTCCGACCTGAGGGGCTCATCTTCCAGCGTCATATCTTTTTGCCTTTTAGTACTGTCCATGGGGTTTTCATGGCAAAGATACTGGAGTGGTTTGCCATTTCCTTCTCCAGTGGATCACATTTTGTCAGAACTCTCTGCTATAACCTGTCCGTCTTGGGTGGCCCTGCACAGCATAGCTTATAGCTTCATTGAGTTACGCAAGCCCCTTTGCCACGACAAGGCAGTAATCCATAAAGGGGTTTTATCTGATAGCAAGGTACAAAAATAAAATCATCCTGACTGAATTGAAAAATGCAAGACACCAGGGTAGGAACCGGAAGACCATAGGCACAAAAGAATGTGGAAGACTTGAGCCAATCACTCTCTCTCACCCCTAATGAAGGAAGCAATGGAAAACCACTTTGGAAAATAATAATAATAATAAAGTTGGAAGGGACCTTGGAGGTCATCTAGTCCAACCCCCTGCTCAGGCAGGAAACCCTATACCATTTCAGACAAATGGCTGTCCAGTCTCTTCTTAAAAACTTCCAGTGTTGGAGCATTCACCACTTCTGGAGGCAGGTTGTTCCACTGGTTAATTGTTCTAACTGTCAGGAAGTTTCTCCTTAGTTCTAGGTTGGTTCTCTCCTTGATTAGTTTCTATCCATTGCTTTTTGTTTTGCCTTCAGGCACCTTGGAAAATGGCTTGACTCCCTCTTCTTTGTGGCAGCTCCTGAGATATTTGAACACTGCTATCATGTCCCTCATCCTTCTTTTCATTAAACTAGACATACCCAATTCCAGAAGCCTTTCCTTATATGCTTTAGCCTCCAGTCCCCTAATCGTCTTTGTTGCTCTTCTCTGTACTCTTTCTAGAGTCTCAACATCTTTTCTACATCATGGTTACCAAAACTGGATGCAGTATTCCAAGTGTGGCCTTACCAAGGCATTGTAAAGTGGTATTAATATTTCACGTGATCTTGATTGATCTTGGCAGTTGACAAGAAACTGCCTGGATTTCGTCAGGCAATCACAAGCAATTAAGTCATGGTTTAAACTCTGCTTTATGTGACTGCTAATGGAAAAACATCAGCTATATTCTCTCTGCCTTCCCTGTCTTTGGGGAATAAAGGAAATAGCTGGCAGATTTTCTTACATTGTATTTCCTATTTTTATATAGAATTTACAAAATGCATGGGGGAAGAACGAGAAAATCTTGGCTCTACTATGTCCATAATTCTATGCTGACCATCTTTATTCCTATCATTTCTCTCTAGATCTCACTGTATTTTAAATATTAATGCCCTTGGGTCAATTTTTTTTCCATTGTGACTTCTACCATTGTTAGTATGGATAAACCTTTAAGGATTAACAGCATACAGGTAGTCCTTGAGTTATGACAGTACTTGGGACCAGAATTTCCATTGCTAAGCAATATGATCATAAAGTGCAAGTCATGTGACCACATTGGTTAATAATGGAAATCCCAACAATCTGCATTACTGTGGCTAGGTGAATCCCACCATTTGTTAGACGAGGACCCAAGCTATTCTTGGCTTGGTCCTTTCCATCCACAAGGCTTGGTAAGATAAGGAACTGCCTTTCTTCAACCTGTCCTACCAACCCATCTCCCATCTCTGTGCCCTTGGTTGCCAGCCTACTCCTGCCACAAGCTGTCCCTGCTGCTCAAGCTGCCCACCACACCATGCAGCAATACTGTACTGGAAAAGTTCTTTCTCTGTGGCACCTTCCTTCATGCTAGTATAGCCAGGATTTGTCTTGCACCTTCCCCTGCAAATGGAGGCCTTGGGCAGGGCATGAGAGAAGCTCAAGTTGCAACATCTCAAAAGGAGGCAGCATCAAAGAGGGATCTAGTCAGCACAGTAGTGGGATGCAGTGTCATGGGCACTGTTGCGTCCTTGGCGGGAAAACAGACACGAGAAGCAGCTGGAGTTCTCAGTTTCTTTTATTCAGCGTTCAGCTTACAGGAAGATGGCTTCAGCCTCGCCCAAACGCCTCGCAGCCTCTTATATAGGCAACTCCCGGGTAAATGGGTTACTTTTCCCGCGCCAGCACCCGCGCATGCGCACGGCGCTGGCGACAGCCTGTCTGGTCCCGGGCAGCTTTGCACCTGCCCGGGACTGCCTGCAAACGCCCGAGCCGTTTGCAAAGGCTCGGGACATAACACCCCTTTCCCCCGGGCTAAAACTACTACCAACATACAACATTTATTTTATATGACATTTTGCTCCCCAGTGCTCCCACTGTTTACTGGCCTTTGCCTTGCCAGCAATGTTATGTAGTCTTCTAGGTACTTAGGAGATTTCTTTGCTCTCTGTGACCTTCTTAGCTGTGGGTTACTGGCATAAGTCCCCTGACTGGAGGGAGGCGTGAGCCTGTTCTCTCTATTGTGCCCTGGTGTCTTCCAAGGACTGTGCCCCGATGCCTGGCCTGCTTGCTTGCCCACCGGGCTCGTCAGGCCAGGGCTTCTGTTGCTTTGTGACCTGGTTGACCTACCTAGCTGTAGACCCTCAGGCCCCTTGAAGTGATAGCCACTGCTGGGCGTCTCTGTAGAACCTCCTAGGTCAGTCCAAGACCTGTCAGGAGGCTGTCCATTCCCTGAACCCCATTCTGTGCTCGGGCTCGTGTGGGTTTCTGTACTTTCCCAAAACTCAGGTGTTCCCTGATTTGTGCTAGGGTTGTTGTAGTCGGGACTTGGTTCCTCGACTAGCTCTGTGTATGTTTGACCCCCTGTAGGATTTGGGGTAAGGTCAGGCCAACTTTGGGGATTGTGTGCCAGCTCTCTTGCGGGGAAGGATTTGTTGGGATGCCCCCGGGTCTCCTCCGTGACTGGAGTGCTGTGTGACGTGTGTGGAACGTGAGTATGCCCCCGGGGTGACTCCCTGGCTGGAGTAGGCGTGAGTGCCTGTTGGGTGGGTAAGCTCCATGACTTCCTTTTCGGAGCAATTGCGGAATCTTGGGACGGGCCGTTTGTGGCTCCCTCAGTGGAGATGGGCAGTAACTCGTGCCCTTCCCTTTGCTCCAAAGGGTCCCCCTCCCCCCCTGGAAAAGACCCAGGAGTCTCAGCAGAAAAGTCTCGCCTAGAGCGAAGTTGGTCGATGTGCCGAAGAACTAAGAAAAATAAAAAAGAAATCCTAAAAATAGAGCAACGTAAGGCACGGACGTTGTCCAGGGCAACTCGTATGAGAGAGGGACCTGTGATCCTGGACACAGAAGCGGGGACCCATGTATGACCAGGCCCTAATTGCGAGCCCCAAACCGGGCACCCACAGTAGTTGTCTAGGTGCCCCCTAGGATGTGAGGTAGATGAAGCAGTCTGTCCGGATGCAACCGGTCAGCTAGTAGTAAAGTTGGCGCCCCAAATGAAGTTCAGTGGACTTCTCCCTGTAGAAGTGGACCCGGTTGTGGTGCGATAAGAAAGGAGGAAAGTCAGCCAACCTGTGATGCCAGTCCCCGTAGGTGAGTCTCTTCAAGGCGTCCTTTGCGATGCGCACCATGCGTTCCGCCATACCGTTGGTGGACGGGTGAAAAGGCGCAGACGTGGCATGACGAATCAGGGTTGCCTGTAAGAAAGCTTGGAATTCGGAGGAGGTGAATTGAGGGCCGTTGTCGGACACGATGACATCTGGCAGCCCGTGTGCAGCAAAAATCCCCCTCAGTACATGAATAGTCTTTGCAGTGGTGGTGGATGAGACAGGCACAACCTCAAGCCATTTTGAATGGCTGTCAACAAGGACCAAGAAGAACTAGCCCTGAAAGGGCCCAGCGTAGTCAATGTGCACCCTAGACCATGGGGACTGTGTTTCCTCCCATCTATGCACAGGAGCTTGGGGCATCTCTGGGCGAGATCGTTGGCAGAGGTGGCATGCGTGCACCTTAGCCTCAATATCTTTATCTAAAGCAGGCCACCACCAGTGGCTTCGTGCAAGAGCCTTCATACGGACAATGCCAGGATGACCCTCGTGGAGGGATTCTAAGACCCTAGTCCTCATTGAGGTGGGAATGACAACTCTGTTTCCCAAAAGCAGACAACCCTGAGAAAGGGACAGTTCGTTTCTTTTGGACCAGAAACTCTGAAACTCAGGACTAGGGCAGTGCTCAGGCCACCCGGACAGGACCCAGGAGGGGACACGTGAAAGTGTGTGATCTGTACCTGTTTCAGCGGTAACATCCCTGGCACTAAGAGGGAGCTCGGGCAAGGCTTGGATTGATAGAATGTTGACAGCTGGCGCGGGGTCAGCTTCTACTACTGTCAGAGGCAACCTACTGAGGCCATCAGCATGGCCCATTTCTTTCCCAGGCTTGTGGAGTAATGAAAAATCATATGCAGACAAAAAAATAGACCACCTAAGCATTCTAGGGGAAATGATGTGGGGAGTCTGATTACGTGTGGTAAACAGTCCCAGCAGAGGCTTATGGTCAGTGAAGACCGTGAAATGCCTGCCATATAGAAAATAGTGGAATTTTTTAATTCCAGCAACAACAGCCAGAGCCTCCCTGTCTATCTGAGCGTAGTTGCGCTCGGCAGAAGACAATGTTCTGGAGTAGTATGCAATAGGGACCTGAGTTCCATCAGACCTGAGGTGACTCAGGACAGCTCCAACCCCGTAGGGGGATGCATCACAAGCGATGCACACAGGAAGAGACTCGTTGAAATGTGCAAGAACACTGGTAGAAGTGAGCAAGGCCTTGACTTCTTTAAAGCAAGCCTCTGTGCTTGTGACCACAGCCACACAGCTTGTTTGTCTAGTGCCTGTTTGAAGAGGCTCAGCTAACACTAGCTTTATGTGGAAGAAAAGAATTGTAGAAATTCAGGAGGGCCTAGGAAGCCTGAAAGTTCGGCCTTAGACTTTGGCTGGGTGCTTCTAAAATAGCAGTTAGTTTGGATTCAGCAGGATGAATCCCAGCAGCATCATTTGAATCCCAGAAATTCCCCAGTAGAAGGACCCCGATCTTGCATTTGTTCATTCTGAGATTGAGCCTGATTCCTGAAATCTTAACAGGGACAGCCCTAAGTCTTTCAGCTAGCATGTGTGTGGAGTCTCCTGCAATCAAGACATCGTCAAAGTAGGGGCAGACCCCGGGTATACCTCGTAGTGTGTTTTCCATTACGCTTTGGAAAATCCCAGGAGCGACATTTACTCCAAACTGTAGCCTTTTTACTTTAAAGGCTCCCCTGTGGGTCACAATGGTCTGAGCTATGGCAGCATCAGCATCAACAGGCAGCTGTTGATATGCTTGAGCTAGGTCAAGCTTTGCAAAAACACGCCCCCCTCTTGAGAGAGGCCAGGATGTGACTGACCACAGGACCAGGATAGGCATGTTGCTGCAATGCCTTATTGAGTGTGCATTTGTAATCAGCACAAATGCGAATTTCCCCATTTGCCTTTAGAGGCGTGACAATGGGGGTCTCCCATGGGCTGGAATCAACAGGTTCTAGGATTCCTTGTTGGATTAGTTTGTCTAATTCATGTCAATCTACTTTTTAAAGCCAAAAGGGACCTTCTTGTTTAATCCTAAGGGAGTGACCGTGGGGTTAGCTTTAAGGAACCAGGTGTCCTTTGAATGTGCCCAGCTGGGGGCTGAAAACATCTGCAAATTCTTTGCAGACTTCCTGTAGGTCGAGTGTTTGTAAGCTGTTGAGTCCTGTGACGTGTATCCCAGGGCCTCAAACCAATCGAGTCCTATGAGACTCGTTCGTTCACCCCCTACTACTAATAAGTCTAGTGGACCTTCAAAGCTCTTGTATTGCACGTTAAGGGTGGCCTCCCCCTTAACACACACTCTTGAGTTCTGAAAATCTGTTAAGACAATATCAGAAGGCCTTAACTGGGCCTTAGACCCACTTCTGGAACAAATCTTCCTAAATGTATGCAATGAAATGATGGACAGGGCAGACCCTGTGTCTAGTTCCATAGATAATGGAACCCCGTGTAGCTTCACGGTGAGTGACAGCTTTTTCTTCATGGGCTTGTGTGTGCCTGTTCTACAGATGCTTCTTCGCGAAGCGCAAAAACCTACCCTATTCTGGCTGGGAATCTGGTACCCTTCAGGCGTTCTTCTTGGGGTTGTGCCTTTCGTCGGCCCAGACACACAGCTGCAATGTGCCCTTGTTTGCCGCATGCCCGGCAGGTAGCGGAGCGGAACTTGCAGTCGGTTCTCCTGTGGTGACCTCCACAGCCGA